>NC_091123.1:187637980-187752980 GCF_040183065.1 Periplaneta americana | reverse complement strand
ATAATAATCCACAAACGATTAGGGAAAATACGGAAATTTTACTTGAAGCAAGTGAAGAAATAGGTTTGGAAGTAAATCCCGAAAAGACTAAGTATATGATTATGTTTCGTGACGAGAATATTGTACGAAATGAAAATATAAAAATTGGAAATTTATCCTTTGAAGAGGTGGAAAAATTCAAATGCCTGGGAGCAACAGTAACAAGTATAAATGATACTCGGGAGGAAATTAAACGCAGAATAAATATGGGAAATGCCTGTTATTATTCGGTTGAGAAGCTTTTATCATCCAGTCTGCTGTCAAAAAATCTGAAAGTTAGAATTTATAAAACAGTTATATTACCAGTTGTTCTGTATGGTTGTGAAACTTGGACTCTCACTTTGAGAGAGGAACATAGGTAAAGGGTGTTTGAGAATAAGGTGCTTAGGAAAATATTTGGGGCTAAGAGGGACGAAGTTACAGGAGAATGGATAAAGTTACACAACACAGAACTACACGCATTGTATTCTTCACCTGACATAATTAGGAACATTAAATCCAGACGTTTGAGATGGGCAGGGCATGTAGCACGTATAGGTGAATCCAGAAATGCGTACAGAGTGTTAGTTGGGAGACCGGAGGGAAAAAGACCTTTGGGGAGCCGAGGCGTAGATGGGAAGATAATATTAAAATGGATTTGAGGGAGGTGGGATATATGATAGAGACTGGATTAATCTTGCTCTGGATAGGGACCGATGGCGGGCTTATGTGAGGGCGGCAATGAACGTTCCTTAAAAGCCAGTAAGTAATAATAATACTAATAATAATAATAATAATAATAATAATAATAATAAATTTATTTTCTAGAACAAAGATACATAATTTTTTATGAAAACTATTTTAATAAAACCTTCAAATTAGGGAACACTCTGGCAAATTTTACCTTATTTTCATTGTGTTCTACTCTTACCTCTATGCGCACTATGACTAGAAAGTGTTTTAGATGATAGCCTATTATTTTTATTATAAGCATACAGTAAGTGTAGTTCTATAAGGCCAGACGAACTCATTCTATCCTTAAAAGCGGAATAAGGTCACTGGTATCCCGAGGCTGTATTCTGTTTGAGTGATCTCGGTTCGATTTCGGAGAGGTGCAGAGATTTGTCATCTCGCCGTTGTGTCCGCCCCTTATTCATCCCCGCTTTCTTTGTTTTACATTTTTCAAGAGGCGAGATGACAGCGTGAAACATGGCGCTCCGTCCTGCTGACACAACTGTCATCATTTGAGAGCGACCTTGTTTTCTTTCTTGTTATTTCCTTCGCTGGGGGCGTGAGTTTACTTAACCGGAGCAACTTTGTCTTATCTTATCTTTGTCTCGCGGTATTTTCTGTGTGAAGCTGCGTGCATAATCAGATGAGGAACAATTTTCTCCGTCCTTATTACATGAAGTGCGGTGGAATTGTTCTTTGCAACTGCGCGCATTCTAAAACATTGCGGAATCTTGATGTATGAATTTCTCAGAGATGTCATGCAAAATCAATTTAACTCAGAAGATGCAATACTTTGTAATTATTAATAAACTGTGGTCTCAATATTTCTCGATGGTGCAGAACAGAGATAAAGCCACTGCGATGTAAAACCTGATAGCTGGCGACCTCGATCATTATTGTCACTGATCATGCATACGCAAAAATGAGCATCTATCTTTAATGTAGACGTTATTTCATAAATAAATTCCTAAAAAACACTTTTATTTCCCTAAAATTCCTACGTTGTCTCCAAAGTCCCTTTAAATTTTTCTACTCATTTCTGTTTTAGTTATTAGGCAATGGCCTATTGGTTCATATCTGTTGCTGGATTCTTCTGAAATGCATTTCAGAAAGCATTTATGTGCACAAGTCCAGTCGGTTTATACTGGCACGGCGCTTATAAAGTTTTTCTCAACAACAAGCATGCGACTAACGAACCAATAAACACACGCGCAAACAAACCAAACAAGCACACGAGCAAACAAACCAACAAGAATACGAGCAAACAAACCAACAAGCACACGAGCAAACAAACCAACAAACACACGAATAAACAAACCAACAAACACACGAGCAAACAAACAAGCACATTAGCAAACAAACCAACAAGCACACGAGCAAACAAACCAACAAGAATACGAGCAAAGAAACCAACAAACACACGAATAAACAAACCAACAAACACACGAGCAAACAAACAAGCACATTAGCAAACAAACTAACAAGAATAAGAGCAAACAAACCAACAAACACACGAATAAACAAACCAACAAACACACGAATAAACAAACCAACAAACACACGAATAAACAAACCAACAAGCACATTAGCAAACAAACTAACAAGAATAAGAGCAAACAAACAAACAAACACACGAATAAACAAACCAACCAGCACACGAGCAAACAAACAAGGACATTAGCAAACAAACCAACAAGAATACGAGCAAACAAACCAACAAGCACACGAGCAAACAAACCAACAAGCACACGAGCAAACAGATCAACAAGCACACGAGCAAATAAACCAACAAATAAACCAACAAACACGCGAGCAAACAAACAAACAAACAAACAAACATACATACAAACAAACAAACTACCAATTGAGCATGCGAATAAATAAACAATTGAGTAAAGAACAATCAAACAATTAAGCAAATAAACAAGCAAACAAATAAACAAACAAACAGGCAAAGGAATCATAAACAAATGTAAAACGAAACAAACAAACACAAATAATTAAATCTTAATTTCATGTGGTTGAATAATTGTTTACTTAAAATGAAGATCGAAAAGCTAACTTCCACTGTTTGAAGTCAACTCTTCTGAGATGTCAAGAGTCATTATAAATTCCCTTTGTTAAATTCACGAGGTTGTTTTAAAACTCTGGAATCTCTTCAGACGAAGTTGGGCGGATGGCTTGCAAGTCCAGAACTTTTATCCCCGGCGAAAGGACTCGATATCCATTTGTTAGCACTCGGGGCGGGCCCCACCGTGTGAAGTGATGGCGAGAACTACGCCCCAACCTTCGAGTTTACGAGACATCCGTGTGCTTCACCTGTGCCCTTTTCTTTGAGTGTTGAGGAACAGACTCAAGTTATGTTTTCTTCCACGTCCGTCCCAGTTGACACTTCAAATACTCTCATACGAAGACGAAGACAATGGCCACTGCATCCTGCCGCACAGATGCCCTTGCGATAGTCACGCGTGATCTTCAGCGGAAAATCAGCCTCTCGTTTTGTGTTGGGGTGCTGACCGGGTATGATGCCAGGCTCGTGTGATACGATCACTGGTAGATCCGTGTCGGGTTACGGAAATGAGAAAATGCCTCAAATTTCAGTAAGTGCTCCATAGATAGCGTGTAAGAAGGTCTTAGACTTAGCTTAAATGTAGTTCTGTTTATAAGTATGCATAAGGGAATAATTATTTGACTTATTTGAACTGTTGTATCAGTGAAGCGAGGTGAGTCAGTGAAGTTATGGTTTTACAGTGCAGTGAATAGTTCCGATCAGTGATAATTTACAGCGTCAATGAAATGTGTTCTATAGTGTCAGTGAAATGTGTGCTAAAGTGTCAGTGAAATGTGTTCTATAGTGTCAGTGAAATGTGTGCTAAAGTGTCAGTGAAATGCGTCATAGTGCCACTACAGTGAGTGAGATGAGAGTAAAGTGAAAGACTATTGAAACTTATGTAGGGCCGATAAATATGTAGGTTGTATTGTAAAATTAGGTATTTTATGTTTTATTATTAATTGTAATTATTGTGTTAAATTGTATTGTGTATTCTTATTGTATTGTGTATTGTAATTTTATTGTGTATTGTTTATATTGTGTATACCACTGCCACCAGGTGCTTGCCCACTTGCAGTGTAAATACAGGGACATCATTTTATTTTTACTAATATTTCTAATATTAACCTGTCTATACCTTTCGATCAACGTTTGAAAACCGGAAACACCATTTACTACCCCTTTCCACGACTGGGGTTCGAAGATACTGGTGTAAAATACAAACAAATCACTTTACTAGGTACAGGAGGGAAGAAAAGTAGTTCATCCATTTACGTTAAGTGGGAAATATCGCGATTTTGAGTTTGATAATTTTCATTAGATTCTTCTTTAATCAAAATAAGTACAGTACTGTATTAACAATAAGTATTTTTACTTACGAACTGAGCTGTCCATTCGGACCTATTCATTATGCAGTGTAAATTATACTGTCTACAGCACATTAGCGTACATCATGATTGTGCTGTATTTTCAAAATTGTCTCATAATAATCTCTTTCTATTATCTAATATTATTTGAAATATATCAACATTCTATGTATTTTAGCTTAATTCTGCTACACAGTTTATTCAGTGTTTAATTAATAGTTCATAGTATTTTGTTGTTTAATTCGTAAATAACTCTTGTATACATGTAACTCTCATCTAAATAAAATTGTTGAATTCTTTGTAAGTTCATGCATATGTATATACACTTTTTGCTGGTTGAGTGGAAGAGAAGGCCTTACGGCCTTAACTCTGCCAGCTAAAATAAATCATTATTATTATTATTATTATTATTATTATTATTATTATTATTATTATTATAGAGAATGAAGTTAAATTGAAAACTAATCATAATATGGATATTTAAATACAATTTTGAAAATGGTAGCCGTTCATTTCGATACAGGCTTCAGTTCTTTTGTGCATATTATCGCACTACAGAGTATTGTACCTAATTCCAATTACCAGTTTCGTCCTTCGTACCAGTAACTCATGTTTGAAATAATTCTGTACCTATTCTATAAAAGAGTACCTTACGTACTGTAAATTGAATCTTCACTTCTGCCCGATCCGAAAAGATAAAATTATCCAGACATGCTATCGACTGTCCGTCCAAGTGGTTTTGTCGCAGGGTCGTAGAAAGGGGGAAAATCACGTGACAGGTAATTAATTAATGAGGCTCTTTTATTTAAGTTATTTTAAACAGTTGTATAATATTACGTAGACGTCCAATTCCTAATATGAATTAATGTTTTCAGAAAAGAGCTAAGGCAGCCCAGCCACTAGCCTTTAGAGAGAGTCGACAGCACCTGTGCGAGAATATGATTCAATATTGAAAGCTCTTTCGTCACTGGAAAACGCGAACATATTTCTGGAACATACTATACTCACTAACTCAGTACTGTTTGTCTTTACTATGCCCGTAAGGCGCCTTTGACTGTATACGCTTGGTTCTGTGTTGAGTACGGTTGGAAGTTTACTAGTAGAGGGGGTGGGAGTGAAGTACATTCACAGACTCAGGTACAATAAAAATTGAAGTAAAAATAAAATGATGTCCCTGTACATACATACATACATACATAATAATTGTGGAAGTCTACATATTTGCACAGTAGTTCTAGCATACAATTGAACTGAATCTTTAATTGTGGGTCATTGTACATTATCGCTCAGAAATTATTACATTTTCCCTGTCGATCAGGTATAACAAACATGTGTGCAGTGAAAAGAAGCACTAGATTCAGACAATAATTGGAATAAAGCTAAAGGTTAAGAACTATAAAAGAAAATATGATAGGCAGTTAGAACATATGCCAGTAAATTTATTACATGTAGCATGTAATTAACACCAGTTTTTAAACTTTTAACGATTGTTTTAACCTGAATATTTTAAGTGTTCATCATGTGTTACAGTGTTCTCTTTTAATATGACCTGAAGATGCCATGGTTATGGCGAAAACGTTCGTCAAAAACTTTTATATACCATTTCATGTAATATCATAATGGTTGAACGTGTGTACTATTGATAAGTAATTTGACTGTAATAAACCTACACATATTTCGATACTTAATGATCATGATGATGACGCCGATTTTGATGGTGAAATGAATTAGCCTACAATGAAGTGTATACAGGAAACAGAGGGTATAATATTCCAATTAAGCTGTCCGTCTGTCTGTTTTATATACCAGCCAATTATAACGTGTCACTCGCGGTTTACTTAGCTTGTTTGTTTCGGCCAAACATTGACTAATGTTTTAATTACGGACGGATGCGGCAGGAGTAATGCTGCCTTCGTGACAAACTGGACTAAAAATTTATTAACTTCCGACTAAACGCGGACCACAGAACATGAAATGCAGTGTGACGTGTTCGCCGCAGCCAATACGACAACGGCGAGCTCATTTTGTCAGTTTATTAGAGGACACACTGAAATGTATTTCATGTGAAAATAAAAATCTTTTAATGTTTTATTCAAAGGCGAATATTAATACACGGGATGTGAATGTTCGATAAGATTAAACTTCAATATGTCACATGTGGACGGAAAACAGAATATTTCAGTTTTAAAAGTCCTGTCTATACGTTAATGCAGTCAGAGTTCGGTAGGATGGCTTTAAAATATATATTTTACTACTGGAAATACACGGAGTTATAGAGGGACATGGAGTATCCCTAAACACTGCAGCCCAAAGAGGTTTGTGTGCACCCGTGCTGGAATGAGTTGTGTGACGACTGTGCTGCACAGTGAGGCCGCCACACTACGCCAATTCTTCTCTAAATATGGACTCTGTATAGATGGCTTCATTGGAAGGAGTATATGTGAATCCAATTGACGGATATGAATGGAGTGTAAATTGGAGTAAGGTACACGTATGATCACACTTTGTACTAGTTTCACGCATGAAGTACAGAATTTTGATTTTCCATAACTAAACCCCATACAGTGAAATAAACCCATAAAAAATAAAAACGCAAAATAATAAAAAAGCAGGGACAAATGAGAAACATGAACATTCTTTTAGAGATTTTTAGGTTGTTTTTCAAATAATTATATCAGTTTCACATGTAGATATAATTCCAAGAGTGTTCTTTTCAAATATACACGTAATTTCTTCCATAATGAACAATTATGGCCAGAAACTTATCTTTTCCCATTATTGTTCTATTTTCCAGTAATATCATCTATCACATTCAAGTGGAATAATTATATATGTATATATTTATTCACACTGCAAATGAGTATATACCCGGTGGCAGTGGTAACTAATTACACTCAATAATGACAATTAATAATACACACAACTAATAAAACATTAAATAATAATAATAATAACGAGGAGCATCCTAAATTAAATGAAGCACGATCACTTAAAATAACATTTAAAGTAAATCTAATTTGTATCTTAACCCTAAGTTCGAACTAAGACCCACGATTGTGACAGGTTCATACCTGCACAGGTACCTTTCGGCACTACACTTATTTCGCTGTCAACTCACTCAGTGCACTGATTCTACCTGATTTCACTAACACTTCAAAACCATTTCACTGTTCAAATACTTTGCACAGCCACTACGAACTATAGAACTTCACTGACACTACAGACTTCACACTTCACTGCCACAACACACTTCCTCACTGATAGAACACTTCAAATAACAAAATATCAATTACACCCTTTAAATAGTGTGTATAATATACTACCGTCTATTAGTAAAGTCCTTAAGCCTATTTTTAAATACATTTTTGGTTGTTGGTAAAGCCTTTAGTAAGTCTGCAGGTAAAGCATTCCAGTCCCTGATAGTACGATTGAGAAAAGAAAACTTTCCAGTGTCCGTCCTCTGTCTTCTTTCCTTCAATTTATCATCGAATTTACAAATAAATCGATAAACAAATAAAAACATTTGAACATAGGTTCCTAATTTTCTTCTTGATTTTCCTCCTTGGTTCTAAGGAAACTGAATTTCGGTTGTATGGCCAGTGAAAAACTTCAACTTGCCACGCCAGAAATACTCACGTAAGCTTATATCCTATATGAATACTCTGCACTTGAGAGATCCTTACATAACGAAGGAAACGTCATTGCTCACAAAGCAGTCGAGGTATTCATATACACTCTGTACCCTTAATGCGATTATTTTGCAAGCCATACATCTCTGCAGAACTGGAAAACTCCTAGGAGAGCCACTGGACTGGATTATTTCAGGTTGGGATGTTTAAAAGTCGGAAAGTACGTTGGGAGCAAAAGTGGATCAGTACCACGACTTAGGCAACACGTGAAGCAAGTCGACAAGGAGAGTGGACTTGAGCCCTTCTGCTGTTTGCACGCAGTCCTGCTGCGGAATTAAGAGACGTAAACATCAGCCCACTGCCTGCTGAACAACAACAGGGAGTTTGCGAAACCAACACCCAGCCCAGACTCCTTTCTTTTGGTGCAGATAAAATCTTGTCGACAGATGGGAATGTTTTCGCACGGAGTGGCAGCGTGACCTTTACTGACCGGAATGTGAACCCCAGCCCACTTGCAAACAATGGACACATGTTGCTTGGAAACGAGACGACTTTCATTTTGTCAGACACAATAGTGTGAGGGAAGTCTTTATTTTAAGGAACATTTCAGACAATATATTAGAGCAAACAAAATGAAACAGAAATGAACTAATTTGTGACAAGTATCTACATAACCAGACCTTGAATTCTTCGATAGACGGTTGCGAAATAAAAGGTTGAAAAGCGGGACCCCTACTGAGAGGTGGCGCTCGGGAATCGGTTCGAATCCCGCTTGGGCTGCCGTCTTTCCCCTCGTTAGATAGCCTACAGCATACATGGGCACAATTTTCGGTTACGTGAGGCACTCAATTTGAAATAGTTTGTTTAATAGGAGAGGAGACTGCAAAGTAGGATGGGAAATATAAACTGCTGTGACCTGCGTCACCTTATCGTAATCGCTAAGGCGGTCAGTGGCGAATTATTAGGAAAGCGCTTGGTTAACGTGAGAGACTCGAAAACTTTTATCCAATTTGGCAAATTAATTCGGCAGCTTTAATCAAAAAACCTCTTTACTATTTCTCCATCATTGAATTGATTTAAATCACAGGCGAGAAATTGCGTAACTAGCCAATAATATTCCATCACGTTGTCTACGTTTATTTTATTGAATATTCTGGCGTTTCTCAGGATTACTTTATAGATTTTAACGTTCTCGACCTAAAATAATTTCAGAAAATCATATTTCGTTTTCTACGCACATTTGATATTTTTTTTTATAAATTTCTTTTGGAAATAATACGTACAAACAACATTTAATTTCTCGTAGGCTACCTTTTAATGCAGCATGTTTAAGGTATAATGTCGTATTTAGTATACTATGCAAATGTTAAGATTATAAATTTTCTTCGGAATAGTAGGAAAAATAACATTTAATTTGTCCTACCTTCTAATTCAGCATGTTCTTTATGACATAAGGAGTAATGTCGTTGTATATTAAATTTATTAATGCCTAATAGGATTTTCGAGCATAACATACATCGTATGTTCTCCCCTTCTAAACAGCAAAAAATCTCTTCCTCCCATTTCTCATGAAATAATCGTTTTCTAACGCGTACACACTGCTTTGATAATGCCATTATGCCACCACTGATATTGCTTATGAAACTGATATAGAACCTGCCCACGCCTAGGAGCTACGTGAGGGAGGAACGGGGACTGTGAAGATGTCACTCAGAGCGATAAGCTCTGTGAAGGTCAGTGAGGCACTAATTCTCAAGTGAGGCACGATGCCCATGTTTGTATTAGAGCAAACAAAATGAAATAGGAATGAACTAATTTGTGACAAGTATCTACATAACCAGACCTTGAATTCTCCGATAGACGGTTGCGAAATAAAAGGTTGAAGAGCGGGACCCATAATGAGAGGTGGCGCTCGGGAATCGGTTCGAATCCCGCTTGGGCTGCCGCACGTCTTTCCCCTCGTTAGATAGCCTACAGGGCGAATTTCACAATTGACGTCGCACACATTGCCGTTGCTCTCCTCTCATTCCACTAATTCTAGCTGATAGCTGTTTGGTCACCATTGCTTTCCCAGATTATACAAGTGAAAAAATAACAACATTAATTGAAATTGTGAAAACATAAATTAAGGATCACAAGGGCACAATTAATTTCAATCCTGTCACAAGATTTTAATAGCGCCTCTGGTCGACGGCCTCGACACCCCAAAGAGTCATTAAGCAGAGGTTGAAAAGCCACTGGTGTATAGGGTAACTACCCCTGTCCTACATACAGATACTTCTGGCGATATCTCCTGTTGTGAGATGTGCAACCGAAGAAACATGTCTTGTGGTCGCTTTGTCCGTGACATATTTTACAAGATTAATCGAGAATCGAACTCTGTTTCTGTATGGTGTGAAATCGTCAATTAGCCTACCTACAACCAGGGTTGCCAGATAAAGGAATCGAAACCATCGTACTAACTTATGAAAATTGTCGTACTTCAGCATAAAATTGTCGTACATTTCGCAACTTCCTAATATACTTCTAGTCCACCGCTGTGTAGTAATGGTCAGCACGTCTGACTGTGAAACGAGCGAGTCAGAGTTCATACCCCGGATGAGACGAGTTATCTGGTTGACGTTGTTTCCGGGTTTTCCCTCAACCCATTACGAGCAAACGCTGGTTAACTTTTGGCGCTGGACTCATTTCGCTGGCATCATCAGCTTCATGTCATTACGCAGTTGATGAAGAATCGCAAAATAAATATATCTACCAGTAAATTTTAGTTCTAATTAAAAATACTACTAATATAGTTGACATCCACAATGACATTCAGTATTGAAGCAAATCACCAGCCATTTCTTCATCATCAACACTGTCATCGCAATAAGGCGTACACGATGACGCTTGGTTAGAATCAACTTTCTTATATTTAAAGTCAGCAGAAATTGATCTTTGGCCGACGCGGCGGCAAATAGGCCCATAAATGCGGCGGCTGAAAATGATATCAAATTAATTCATCTACAGTCGACTCAAACCCGGCACCTCTATAATGTCGGCGCGTTTAGACTTCTTAATGCTACTGCGGTACTATTTAATTGATAAAAGATTTTCTTTATCGAACAAACAAGGAAGTTAATAAAATTAAACTGGTATTATTTTGATATAACTACGCCGTCTACTTGAAACCTAGAGCTCAAGATGACAAATTATTAGTGATGGGCGAAGTTGTTCTTTTCCCGGAACAGTTCCGACGGTTCCGGTTCCGAAAAAATACTATGTTCCAAATAACAGTTCCGAAATAACAGTCACCAGTGGTGATGAGTCGGAGTCGTTGAGTCGTTCAAACGAACGGTACAGTACCCTCCCTCTTCACCATAGACAAATAACACCATGCAGCTCACACTGGAGCACTCATAGGCATGACATAGTACACATTCTTATCTATAGATGGCACTGCAATGCACATTCGAATCGATTTTGGAAAATTGCTGTGCATGCGGACAGAACTCAAAAGCTTAATGTTAGTAATTACACAGCTGTTGACTACAAGGACAGAATACAACACTTTGTTTTCGTACATAAAGTTATAAAGACATGGTAGCCAACTAAAAAAATAACATAACATTTAAAACATATGGTATGTAATTTCTGTTCTCTCTCTTACATAATAAAAAAAAAACAAATCATTAATTTTTATTTTTACTTTTCTTAATGCACAGTTATAATAATAATAATAATAATAATAATAATAATAATAATAATAATTATAATAATAATAACAATAATAATAATAATAATAAATATTACAATTTCATAAATAAAAAAGATATATATTAGCAGTACAGAAACCTGGAAACCCCGCAGTGGGTTAGTAAAATGTTGGAATCGCATCTTTACCAAAGTGTAATTTAAACTTCGCATTAAACATCGCTCTCCAAATCAGTACTTATATGGGTAGTTTCCAACAAATAATGCTACAACATTTTTGTCGTTCTTTGATAACAGAGAAGATAGCACAAAAACTTGTGCTTCTCAGACTTAACCTCAACAAACGACATACAGACATTGTAACTAAACCACTCATTACCATTTACGACTTTAACCTTTGTATAGAATCAGCTGATCAATGAATTAATAATAGTATGCGTACTTTATGACTTTGTAGAATGTTTATAAAACAGAATTAGTCAACTAATGGTGAAATAAACCATAAAGCGGGAATGAATATTACAGATTATTAAATACTTACTATAACAAGACAGATGATTGGCCAGTCTTACAAATGTTGATATTAAAGTTCGCGCCACCGCAAGGATTTCAATTTCCATGCGCCCCCCTCCAACCACGTGAGAGTTTCAAATACTAACTTCATCCAACGAAGTTCCAAGTACAACATAAAGAACAACGAGAACAGTGTAACTGCTGCTGTCGTTGGTTCATCGGAACAAGCTCCGACGTTCCGACTGTTATCTCGGAGTCGGAACATACCTTGTGCAACGCGGTACTGCGAGCTCGCAACAGCTGGGCAAGTGAGCAGCTCGGAGTCGGAACACTGTTATTTCGTAACAGGAGGTTCCGACCTACTGTTCATTTTTGCAACAGTTCCGAGGGAGTCGGAACATACCTTGTGCAACGCGGTACTGCGAGCTCGCAACAGCTGGGCAAGTGAGCAGCTCGGAGTCGGAACACTGTTATTTCGGAACAGGAGGTTCCGACCTACTGTTCATTTTTGCAACAGTTCCGAGGGAGTCGGAACATACCTTGTGCCACGCGGTACTGCGAGCTCGCAACAGCTGGGCAAGTGAGCAGCTCGGAGTCGGAACACTGTTATTTCGGAACAGGAGGTTCCGACCTACTGTTCATTTTTGCAACAGTTCCGAGACCGGAACAGTTCCAAAATAACTGTTGTGTTATTTTTTACCCATCTCTACAAATTATGACTTGTATGGCAAGCATGGTTACCAGATCGATTTGAAAGCATCCCCTCCCCCTTAAAAGCATGTTTCTTTCATATTAGTCCAGGACATATTAAATGAAGAAAACTTATCTGAAAGGTACGAATTAACCATCAATTTTATTTTAATTATAAACCAGCATTATAAGTTCCCAATTACTTTTTCCCTTCAGTGAAATAGTCGTACAAAATTGCGTACTACAGAGTGCGGTCGAACCTCGTACAATTAGTCAAAATAGTCGTATGCGTACGACTATAGTCGTACGTATGGCAACCCTGCATATAAATACGGCTGGGCTTTCATTACTATCTCGCTAGGATTTGAACCGGAATTTCAGGAATCTTATAATTGATACGACATCAACATTGAATATTTCCTGAACTGGCACCTAGTATGTCCCACTGAAACACTAGGAATATCATCAGGTAGCAGATGTGTGCTTTCGTAGCTCATCATGAATTCTGTGCGATCTCCGGTGTTGGTTTCCCTGATAGCCTGCCCCGTTTCGCATGCTGTGCTGATATCCCTAACTGGGCCACGGTCACTTCCCCCATCCCCCCCACAAGTTATCGCAACATCTACTACAATCCAAACAAGCCTGGCGGCAGCCATATGGTCGCAATCTGCGAGTATTGACGCCAACATTGAACATATCAATCTCAGTTTATTAATCCTCGGAAATCGTGACAAGACTTCCGTGACTGTCTGCATTGCCCTAGTCACTCCTGAGGCTGTGACTGTTTTCCATGGACGGAATTTCTCAAGTTTCTGAGTACCGTTGGTTCAACAAGGCACCAGCAAGGTCGGAAGGGCGTACACTAAATAGAGAAGCAAATTGCCTACAAGTATGTTTTAAGCATACATTAACTATGACAAAGAAATGGAAACTTTCTATTTTTACGAAGAGTACTTACGTATAAAATGGACTGTCACTAAACTGAAAGTTCTATACTTGTTTTTTTGAAAGATGGGACATGACAGGAGCGTTGCGATCGGAAAAACAACTGAATGTCACATAGCGTGGTAGGCCTGTTGCTATGGTAACAGCGGATGAGTTGCCAAACTTACAGTTCTCACGTGGCGAGTGCTTAACAGCGCTCTTGGCGACATTTATTGTGCACACAATGTTAGCGTTGATACGTTTCGTCTTTGATTCTCTGTCGATTTTTGTATTGTTTTCTTACCTTCGCGTCAATTGTCAATGAATGTTTTAACGTCAGCCATCTTAACGACAATTGCTAGCTTCCATCAGCTGGCAGCGTGGTAGTCCATATTGGCAACATGGCATTGTAGTTCCAAGCTCGGCCGCTTAACTGTCATGTCCCATCTTTCAAAAAAACAAGTATAGTGGGAATGGACAGTGCTTTGTAAATAATAAATTGGAAAGAGATTTTCTTATAGAAAATTGGTAATGGGACATTATTTCCCATAAGACGTATTTCTCTACAATTTTTTATCCACCACCACCACCACTTTCATTATTCTTGTTAAATTTGCTACAGTGCTTAAAATTAGTTTTGAAACTTTCAACTACCACTTAAAATGTCTGTAATTAAGCTTTCAATTAATATTTCAAATGCCGGTCATTTAAAGTTTCAGTTGCTGCTCAAAATGACAGTTCATTATTTAAACTTCAAATTAGTACGTAAAATGTCGGTCACTAATAAACTTGCAATTAATACTTAAAATGTAGGTTGTTATTCGAACTTTCAGTTAATCTTTAAAATTTCGGTGATTATATTTTAAAATTCCTGTTAGTAATTAAAATGTCAGACTTCAATTTAAACTTTCAATTTGTGCTTTAATAGTAAGTTATTATTTAAACTTTGTTAGTATTTAAAAGTGTCTGTCATTATTTAAAACCTAGCGAGATTTGTTTAAAAATTTCAACTTATTTGAAAACATACGACTCACTTATTTTTGTATGTGCTACTTTTGCTAACCTTAGATAACATTTATGCTGCAGCCTTGTTTCTTCCATCCGTACATGTTCGTAATGTATACAGATATAAACATCATTATATTGTATTACGTTAAACATAATATTTAATATCTAGAGGTGAATTAAAATACTCATACTATACAAAGGAAACAATCGACAAATACACAAACTATACCAATACATAAACAAAATACACCCAAAACTCCAATACACACTATAAATTTCCTAGACATCACCATAACAAAAGTTGACAACAAACACACCTACAAAATATACAGAAACCAACCACCACCACCACACACATACACAACACATCTAACCACCCCACACAACACAAACATGCTGCATTCAGGACAATGGTACACAGATTACTCAACATACCCATGAGCCAACAACACTACAATGAAGAAGAAAACACAGTAAAATACATAGCACAAGAAAATGGTTACAACCCAAACATAATAGACAACATCATAAGGAAGACAAAACAAAAACTTAACAAACAGAAAAACACAGAAAACACAACACAAACACAAGAACACAAGAAATGCATCACACTAACATACGAAAACAAAAGCACACACAAGATCGCATCTTCATTCAGAAAGCAGAAATACAACATAGCATACAGAACAGAAAACACACTACAAAGACATCTCAACACACAAACAAATAAATACAACCACACAGGCGTATACAAACTCACATGCAATAGTTGCGACAGTTTCTACATTGGACAGACAGGCAGATCATTCCAAACTCGATACAAAGAACACATTAAAGCAATAACCAGAGGACACAATACATCTCCATATGCCGAACACATAACTAATGCTAACCACACATACAATAACATGAATACAGACATGGAAATCCTACACATACAACCCAAGAACCAAACACACAACACACTAGAACAATATGAAATATACAGACACCCTAAAACACACCCCGATCAAATTCTCAACGCAGATATCAATTTCAGAACACACACACTATTTGACACAACTCTTCATCAAACGAACGCACCCACACAACAGGCAGCGAAGTTGAGATAGCGCCGAGATCTAGTTGGCTCTGAGGAAGGTGTGATGAAGCACTGATGGCTCAAATGCTTACATAATTAACAGGAGTAAGATCGCCATTTAATCAATTAATTAAAATTTGTTTAAATTCCAATGTCACCATTCAACAGAGCAACTATAATGTACACAAGATAAACATTAATTACATACAAACTATAGATCAAGATATGACAAGGCCTACTGTGATTATGGAGGGCTTGTGTAAATCTTGTGCGAGTAAAAGTATGATATATTTTCATTTCCACCAGGATTTAAAATCGAGAGCAGCAGAGTTTTATACAGCCTACTCTATATTAAACAGTTGTATACAATCATGATGGACACTCTTTATTTTACTGTCGCCTAAGAAACCGCAGCAAATAATCTCTGAAAGACATTTAGAGCTACCATTCAACGAAGGCATTTTGAAACTGAAATCTAAACTCAATATGAAATAATAAATACATAGAAGTTAGCAGTTGTCACATTAAAAAGCTGCTCCGGATGCATGGCCCGGATAACCACAACGTCTGCCCACCTGATCGAAATATTTGGAACATCTTTGATATTTAATCAAACCGACAGGATGAGCGAATCGCTTTGCTTGTCGAATTAGAAAGGAAATGGAAAACAAGGTCATTAACCTACAGGAAATGTCTAATTTCATTCTTTCCCATTTATGAACTACAAACGAGCCACCTACGTAGTTCAGGCGGTAGCGCGTTATCCCGACGATCCGGAGCTGCGCTCGAGCGTGGGTTCGATTCCCGCTTGGAGTCTTTACCCGGTTGTTTTTTTTTTCGAAGGTTTTCCCAACTATAAAGCGAATTTCAGGTATTCCTATGGCGAATCTTCGGCCTCATCTCGACAAATATCATTTCGCTATCATCAATTCCATCAACACTAAATAAGTTACTAGTTGATACAGCGTCGTTGAAGACGATATTCATCATCGACAAGAAATTGGCCAAGAACTGAAAAGTTCATCGGGAGACAGATGGTTGATAGTCAAAAATTTTTCTCAAGAATGAAGTAAAATTAACGGACAAAAATAAACACTACACAGAAATCTGATGTGTTACTTTCGCAGAATGAAGGATGTTCTGCAAACGACTGTCACTGTGTGAGCGCAAAGAAGACGAATGTTGAGAAGACCAAGGAAGAGATGGCCGGTCAATTTGAATCTCCACGAGACCAGAACCATCAGACTTGCTCAGTTTTCGAGAGGTGACAGTAAAAATTTTCTAACGAGTAACAATTAAATTATTAATGATCTAATCTCTAGATGTAAAAATTATTTCACATTTAAATTAGCGATTCTTATTTCCAAGTAAATGAAATGACAGTCTGAATTTTCAGTTTTCATTGTTTCAGTTGAGAAGTCAGGTGTGTTGCGTGTTTATTCGCTTAATTTTCTGTCTTTCTTTCGTTTGAGAAATATAGTAATATTTCAAATTAAAATAATTTTAAATGTTAAGATATTCTAAGCCATTACCCATAAGCAATAAGCAATAAAAATCTGTTAAACATAATCAGATAACCGTAATGTTAGGGGAACAGTTCTTAAGGTGGAAAAAGTTATGAAAAAAACTGAAAAACAGTTCCATAATTTTGGGCTAATGGAAATCTACGGAAATATTCCACTGTTTTAAACTGCGTCAAGGCATATGAAATTGGACTTCAATACACATATCTCAAAATTCTTTTGATTTAGACCAGTGCCAGAAGTGGATGCTTGAAAGATACGAGTTCAACGAAGAAAATGTCAGCGCTCTGAAGTTCTTACATCTATACCGATTAAAAACGTTGAAAGAGAAGTAACTTATGGACAGGAGCAAAAGCAGAAGAAATCCAAGTCTTCAGTGCTAGTGAAACGTCGACTTGTTCAAATTTGTATTTTGTACTAATCTAACTTGCTGTAATGGGCTGTAAATAACATATCCTATCGTCTAATATAACTCATTAACATCGTGTTTATGTGTTGATTTAATTTTATAATCAGTGAATAAAAATTAAATAGAAATGTGAAAATGTTATAGGGATATTCACTTTGCCCGGGTTAATTAACTATATTTTCTTTGTCAAATCATATCACTGTCCGTAGGTACGAGAAACGAATTGCTGTTTTTTATATATGTGGGCAACATGTGTCACAACCAATGTCATGAAGATTTATTTCGGGAGCACCAAAATATAGCCTGTGGCATTGTTTGCTCTTAGCTTATCCGCTTTGCCCGGGTTTCCCCTACATCGAAATTGTTCAATGTAATTATTACAGTTTATCTTACAACAAATTAGCTTCACATATGACGAAGTTGAATTCAAGAAATGCAGACGATCTTAGAGAAGCCAACACATCAGCAATGACAAGCAAATTATTGTGTTAAAACGTGAGGCAATTCTTCCACAAAAAGGTCGCAATAAGAGAAGTACACACTCACTCACCTTGATGTGGAAGAGAAGAGATCTGCAGAGAAGAAATCCTTGACTATAATCGAGATGGAACACTATGGGGACTTCACAATACCTGCCCGTACCTAGCACCATCGCAGTGACGTCACTCTCTTTTTTCTGCCATTTCTTTTCTGAATGAGAGTTACGCCCATCAATTGACTGCTTCTAAATCAGCGACGGCGGGAGATTGTGCTAAGGTGCGTTAAATTGTTCGTTAAGTAATCGTAGTTAGAGAAATAACGAATCCAATACATTTCTGGTATTTATGCAGCCTTATTTATTCAGAAATACACACGAATACACGTTCTCGGATATATTATATACCACACACCTACGTATAGTATAATTTTTTCTTCGGAACAATGAGAATGTTTTTTTAAGTTGGTTATTTAACGACGCTGTACCAACTACGTGGTTATTTAGCGTCGATGAGATTGGTGATAGCGAGATGATATTTGGCGAGATGAGGCCGAGGATTCGCCATAGATTACCTTGCATTCACATTACGATTGGGGAAAACCTCGGAAAAAAACCAACCATGTAATCAGCCCAAGCGGGGATCGAAACCGCTCCCGAATGCAACTTCAGACCGACAGGCAAGCGCCTTAACCGACTGAGCCACGCCGGTGGCATGAGAATGTTAAGATACCATGAGACATGATAGAACGTCATCACTATCATCATCATCACCATCACCACCACCACCTAACTAGTTAACCATCAACTCAGAAACAAACCAACAGCATCAACGAATGACCTAACCAAAAACTCAGAGTATTTATGAAAGAAGAACCAAAGTAATTATTTAGGTCCTTCAAATAATAATAATAGTAATAATAATAATAATAATAATAATAATAATTCTTTATTTATACTGGCAGAGTTAAGGCCATAAGGCCTTCTCTTACACTCTACCAGGTCACAAAGTACACAAGCAGTTAAAATTTAACAAAAAATTAAAGAACAGAATACTAACATATTACAAAAAAAAATAATAATAATAGCATAATAAAATCGATACTAAACAACACGAAAATAATACCATATAGAAAAAAAAAGAAAGTAAAATACATTGGAATATAGCAAAAGAAACTCATTTAGTACAAATGGTTAATATGGAAAACGTAAGGAAGAATATAACAAAATGGAATGTAATAAAATAATAATAAAAAAGAAAAAAAGAAAAAGAAAATTAAATAAAATTCACAATAAAAAAGCTGTGATAATAAATTCATCAGCTGATAAAGAGAACAAAAAGGAGAAAGGAAGGAAAGAAATATATAGCCTATATTTTTACAAAACTATCGCAGAGAAAAGGGCTTATAACTGAAAGGAATCTGAATTGAAAAAGTGCAATTTTAATTTATTTTTAAACTAGACAATGTCCGACAGTCTCTGACATGTTGTGGTAGAGAGTTCCAGACATGAGCTGCAGAAAAAGCGGAAAGTAAAAAATAAATAATACAATTTAATAAACACTATCGATTAAATCAACCTATCAACAAATTACCTAATAAAGGAAACTAATGGAAATATTACTGAAAAAAAAACAACACGAACGCTAATGCCAATGACGATGAACAAGTTTTACGATATGAACGTTTTTTTGTTTGTATGCATTTGCATAAAATATAGAAGTACAAGCAATAATCTTGGCAAAACTTGCTTGAATATCTTTCATGTTTTAGTTCCGTTATTTTGAGCTGACGTCTGGACCAGAAGAAATGATCGGAATACACGGAAAATCAGCTAAATACCTGTTATCTATCTTTCAACCACTTGAACGAATCAATTAAATCTTGCATTGAGGCATGGAATTAATAATATTGCTCGATTGCATTTTTGTACAGAGAGCAGTGTGTGTTTCTAGCAGTCGTTTGGGAGAACCCCAAGGTCTTCCTGATGTGGCTCGGAACATAAACAAGGCTGCAGATTCATAAAATATATCGGCAGAAACGTGTTTTGTAATTCGGCCACTGGAGTACAGATTGGTGCTGTAGTGAACATTGTGATCTGCTGTTTCCATATACTGAGTAAGTCTACAGTAGTTTATTACCACAGCATCCATATGGATTGAGATTCTTTGTCCAAGGAGATACTAGATTATTTTTCTTAGTAAACGTACCAAAAAGAGTCGGAAATAACGTGAGAGAGTGTGCAGACAAAGTAAAAAGGAACGACAAAAATTTTATAAGATGCATCTATATCAACTGCAAACTATAAATATCCAAGAAAGGCAATGTTATGAAAATAATTTTAGTTGTGTTAATATATATATAATTTGAACTGGTAATGGAAATTACGGGAAAACGGCTGAACGGATTTTAATGAAGCTTGGCATCCAAGGATTTTCAGAAAAATAGTATCTTTCAATGTAGCGTTAATTTTCCTACATAATTTTCCTATTTTCCAAAATCTATCTTTCTTCAGTTTTGAGAACTAATTGCATTTCAATATAAAACAAAACACACACTACAACAAACAATAGCTATTACACGAAGGCCATGACCTGCAGGATTGCTGACATATTTAGGGTTCAAATTCAAGTGTATTGGATATTAAAATCTACAAAATATGAGGTGACTTGATGACATTATTACCATTAGAAATGAAATATTATTATAGTTAATGCCATGATGCGACTATTTTTCATTAATTATAATATATATTAATGCTATATTGATGATATGAAAGTGAAAAGTTTTGGGGTTATGCAAGTAGATGTATAGAATATCTTAAATTAGATCTTCATTTCTATAATTTACTGAGTGGCGGCTATATAGTATATAATTACAAAACTTACGTAAGATAATAATACTGTTATTAAAAGTCAAATATTTTTATAGTTACTAATCAAGTGGGGTTGGGTCTTTTTCATATACTTAATGGCGGTGTGGTGTAGATATTTATATGCGTCATTCTCTTCAGTATTGGCACGAGAGAGCGCAAAAATTACAGTTCCTAAGGAAAGACCAAAAGGTATTACTTACTGATAAAATAAGAGGCCTAGAAAATTTTGTAGTCTCCCGATCATTTCAGCAAGATCTCTTAGTAGGATAAAATGATTTTACGTTCTACATTTCAAGCCCTACATGCAGCAGCTATACCAAGATGCTATGGCTATTGTTCGAAAGCATAGCAAACCTGACTTTTACAATCCACTATGACCTGAAATAGCTATTGCTTTACTCCCACATGAAAAACCCACTGATCCCCCTTTCATCGTTACTTGCGTTTCCGCGTTGAAACTCAAGATACATAGGATAAATAGGTTTAAAAAAAAGTATTGGACATAAAAACCATTCAGATAGAGTATGTTTCATTATTATGGAAGCAAATAACTTTCAAAATGTTTGGTATTCTTCGTTGAAAATAAATCTGAAAAATGTTTATTTGAACGTCTAATGAACTTAGTTTGCAGCATTTGCTGCACAAGCCACTGATTTTATTAAATATTAAAACGTGTGAGCTTAATTACGTAACAAGAATAAAGACGTTCCACGCAATCCAAGTATTTTCTAAACCCCTGTCACTTTTCTCAAGATGTTCCAAGCGAAGTTTTTTCCGAGTATTATTGCATTATGTTTCTATGTTTCTCTACAAGAGAACATTGTTTATTTCTAACAGACATTTGGGACAATTCCAAGGTTTTCCTGAATGTGGCCGAGAAGATAAACATGACTACAGACGGATAAAATGTGTTGATAGAAATGATTTTTGTTTTTCGCTATTGGCGTATTGACTACAGCTGTGGTAAACATCTGAATCTTTCGTGTTCTGGGATCAAGTGAACAAACATGCCCTGGCTTGTTGACACAGTATCCAGGGTCCGGTGTTTGAGGACTTGTGTCACTGGTTTTCTTAGGATTGTCCTGTAAATGCGACGAGTTCTATTAAACTATTAACAATCGATATTATTTAATACAAAGACAACTGAAAAAGACGATAATTTTGTATTTTGGTGATTTATTTCAGATTTGAGGTAATAAATTCTAATTGATATTCATTTCTTTTTGTAAATGTTACAGAAACAATGTCATATATTATACTTACTTACTGGCTTTTAAGGAACCCGGAGGTTCATTGTCGCCCTCACATAAGCCCGCCATTGGTCCCTATCCTGAGCAAGATTAATCCAGTCTCTACCATCATATCCCACCTCCCTCAAATACATTTTAATATTATCTTCCCATCTACGTCTCGGCCTTCCCAAAGGTATTTTCCCCTCTGGCCTCCCAACTAACACTCTATATGCATTTCTGGATTCGCTCATAAGTGCTACATGCCCTGCCCATCTCAAACGTCTGGATTTAATGTTCCTAATTATGTCAGGTGAAGAATACAATGCGTGCAGCTCTGCGTTGTGTAACTTTCTCCATTTTCCTGTAACTTCATCCCTCTTAGACCCAAATATTTTCCTAAGAACCTTATTCTCAAAAACCCTCAATCTCTGTTCCTCTCTCAAAGTGAGAGTCCAAGTTTCACAACCATACAGAACAACCGGTAATATAACTGTTTTATAAACTTTAACCTTCAGATTTTTTGACAGCAGACTAGATGATAAAAGCTTCTCAACTGAATAATAACAGGCATTTCCCATATTTATTCTGCGTTTAATTTCCTCCCGAGTGTCATTTACATTTGTTACTGTTGCTCCAAGATATTTGAATTTTTCCACCTCTACGAAGGATAAATCTCCAACTTTTATAGTTCCATTTCGTACAATATTCTGATCACGAGACATAATCATATACTTAGTAATATCATATATTATACATTTTAAAATTTTAATTTCATTTACGAAGACTAAAGTCAATTTCAGTCACAAGCAAATTGCGAGTTCGAAATCTTGATATTATGAGTAGTTTTATTTCATATTTGTCCTTGTAACTTCTTAACCTCAAACATTACTTAAACTTTTATGACGTCACTATCTTTATTTTTAGTCATAATAATTATCTGTACATAAGCTACCTTGAGACACTTCACTTTATGAACTGAGCGAGTGTTGCAATGGTAACAACACGCAGAAACGACATGAAAACTGAGCTTAACCAGTGAAATGAATTCTACGCAGCATTTAAAAAACGTACACTATAACCACGCTTTTGTGTCAGATCCCGAAATTTACGACTTGTTACGAAAGAGACTTTTACCTTCAGCCTGTGTAATGTAGTACAAATTTATCTACTCTTTCAGAACATTATCTTCAACATGTCATAAGCACCTAAAGAATATTGCTCCGGCACGTATTTATCGTGTACATTACGTCACTTCCTCTCCTTCAAAAAGAACTTATTCTTATTATAGTTCGTTATGTCAAGCTTGTCGTGATGTCAACAAAAGAGGTTGCACAGAGGAATACGTCCAAGCCTTTTACGACTAGCACGACAGGTTGAGACTATCTTAAGAATAACATCATCGCCCACAATATGCTAAAACGCTAACAGAACTTGTTTGAATTGTGGACCATTAAACTTACGCTCCTTCAAAGACATTTAAATATTATTAATGACTGCACTTCAGACCAATGTGATTTTATTAGATTAATATTATTAGTTGTCTGCTTGTCTATGCGGATGACGTGAATATGTTAGGAGAAAATCCACAAACGATTAGGGAAAACACGGGAACTTTACTTGAAGCAAGTAAATAGATAGGTTTGGAAGTAAATCCCGAAAAGACAAAGTATATGATTATGTCTCGTGACGAGAACATTGTACGAAATGGAAATATAAAAATTGGAAATTTATCTTTTGAAAAGGTGGAAAAATTCAAATATCTGGTAGCAACAGTAACAAGTATAAATGATACTCGGGAGGAAATTAAACACAGAATAAATATGGGAAATGCCTGCTATTATTCGGTTGAGAAGCTTTTATCATCCAGTCTGCTGTCAAAAAATCTGAAAGTTAGAATTTATAAAACAGTTATATTACCGGTTGTTCTGTATGGCTGTGAAACTTGGACTCTCACTTTGAGAGAGGAACAGAGATTGAGGGTTTTTGAGAATAAGGTTCTTAGGAAAATATTTGGGGCTAAGAGGGATGGATGAAGTTACAGGAGAATGGAGAAAGTTACATAACGCAGAGCTGCACGCATTGTATTCTTCACCTGACATAATTAGGAACATTAAATCCAGACGTTTGAGATGGGCAGGGCATGTAGCACGTATGGGCGAATTCAGAAATGCATATAGAGTGTTAGTTGGGAGGCCGGAAGGAAAAAGACCTTTAGGGAGGCCGAGACGTAGATGGGAAGATAATATTAAAATGGATTTGAGGGAGGTGGGATATGATGATAGAGACTGGATTAATCTTGCTCAGGATAGGGACCAATGGCGGGCTTATGTGAGGGCGGCAATGAACCTCCGGGTTCCTTAAAAGCCAGTAAGTAAGTAAGTAAGTAATGCAGTACTTTCCATTTATTTTCAACGACAAGAAAGGGTTAGATGCGTAAATAGCTCCTTACATGGCGATGGGATTAAACTGAGTCGGCCGTGAAATGCCTGCAGAGCTCATGCCACAAAGCGCTACATGAAGAACAGTCGCTGCGTCCTCATGCACAGCCGTCAAGTGGGCGGATATGACAGGCAGGGAGGGCCTCTTCTTGGAAGCACATAACACCTGTGGCATGTAAGGCCATTGATACTTCTCGACCGTGATGTGCAAGCTCCCGGGACAGAAGAAAATCAACACTAAATGCAAACATGAGATAGGCCTGTGTCCAGTCGTGGAATGACATGTTGTGTGAACAAAAACTAATAACAAGAGATTATATTATAATTGCATCATCTTTGAAGAGTAATCGATGCACGATAAGGAAAAAAACAAAGACGCTATTCATATGGGCTATTCCATATGAAATCGATCAGTAAAAAACCTCGCATTTTTTTATACTCTAATTTTTTCCCTATTTATACAAGGTGCTGAGGGGAGTGCATTTTCAAAAATATACTATCGAAAGTCAAACGGTTTTCGTATTATTGAGCGACAAATTTAGCGTATTTTATAAAAACAAGCCTCTTTCAGCGCTCACAACTTTGGAACCATATACTGCAGAACATTGAACGGGAGCTCATTTTGAAGCTGACATTTGGTAGGTTATGATAAGAAGTAATCCTTATTTTTATTGTACACAGAGAGACAGATAATCTGATTTTACTTACTTTTAGGCTTTTTGCCCATTTATAAAAATGTAAAAAAATATTGAGAAAAAAAACCTTGCATTATTAAGAGAGATTCGGCATTGTTTGCTTAGTGGTACGGCAATAAGTTTCGAGAGTATTAAATAGATTATTTTCACACGCCTAGACTTGAACGGCGCAGTACCGCACGCACTAGCCGAGAGCTGAAGATAAGCGAGCATTGGGCGTCATTTTATTCCTCTGTTTATGAAAATCTGATATAAAGCTAGCACAGCCATGCGCTGCTAGACAACACATCACGTGTTTATGTCTCGTGGCCTTGCTTGTCTCGGCTAGCTCCCGTCTCATCACAGTATAGAGAACATACAGTAAAGACACCTAAGCCATTTCGTGGGAACAAATTCTGAGTGCGCATGTCAAGAAACCGGGTGTATTATCTGGAACCTCCACCAGATGGATCTCCATCTACGACAGGCTGGCATAATTTAATATTAACTGAAAACATTCATTACTCATCTTTTAACAATTTTAAAGACATGAGGCAAAGGAATGGCAATATAACCAGAATAATAATTACTTCCGTATGCAATCATCATGAAAATATTCACTAACTGACGCTAACGTTCAAGTCACTGTTTGAGGCTTATGTTGGTAGAATTGATCCAAGTACAACATAATACACCACGGCGTGAAGTGCGAACATGAACGTCAACAATGCATATAAGTGTTCTGACTTCCTAGCGACATAATATTAATGATAGATAATATACATACAAGATTATTCGTATTACTGACCAATAAAATAAATAAATAAATAAATAAATAAATAAATAAATAAATAAATAAATAAATAAATAAATAAATAAATAAATAAATAAATAAATATTTTACTAATATTTTGATAGTGGTTTGATACTAGCGACATAGTTGGATTCATTGGGAACTAGACCTTACTGAGCTTGAATTTAGTACCAACAACATCAAACGAGCCGACAATAATTGTCCCTACTGATTCTTCTTATACTGTGGTCTCACAGTCAGCTGGTTAGTTCACGCGCGTACTATTTATTTTTTTTATTTGATATGTTCAATACTTTTTTATCAACGTGCCATCAGTAAAAAATGTGTGTTTCTTTGTACTTTCAATGCGGAATCTAACTATATATTTTAAAAATATTTTTTCCTTGGCAAAGGCGAATTAATGAGGAAAAATCTAAATTTCTCCATTTCCATAAAAAGTAAGAAAATCTGTTTATATGTCAATATAAACTTTAATTTCTCAGCATCAAAATAAACCATGATTTTGATCACTGGGTGAAAGGGTTTCGGAGCTACAACAGTTTAAAGTTGCTAATTTTATGAAAATACGATAAATTTAAACATTTTAAATTTAAACACTATGAAGTTCTGATGCCTCAAACTTTGCACAAAGCATTGTATCACAGTTGTCAACGGACAGAAAAAGTTTCATTGTATTTAAAAATTGCAAGGTCAATTTTCTCTATATTTCGGTCGATTTGAGATGGAACAGCCCGTATACACCCTGTATGACGAAACGTCACGACATCCTAGGAAGCATCTTAATCGCCTTGGGGCGTCGCGGCGCGGCGCTGTGGTCGGCATTCATCACGCGTCCACGCGAGCTGTCCGTGCTGCGGCCAGCAACAAATTAATCTGGTAACAGATGAGGGTTCCAAACCCGTGTAGGGCATTTGTAATCCCCATTAACTCGTATCAGCAATCTATCCAGGGTTTACATTGGTGAAGATGCGCCCACAAATCTGCCGCGTCCGAACCTGCGGTCCCTACATCAATGTGACAAATCGAAACCACTTCATTCAAAATCCAGCGGTGCCTTCCGTGGCCATCGCTGTCGTACAACAACAACAACAACATGCCACTCGAAGCTCCATGATCGGTTCCTTAATGAGATCTTCTGCATTAGTTCGTGTCTTGCGACTTACCGGAACATGACCAATTCTACTGACGCTAGAAACCTTGAAATTGATACAGCGTCAATAAATTTTATGGAATGCGAAACATTTCTTCCATATACAATACAGTTCTTTAAATCCGGGACGTTTGGCAACCCTGACGCTCAATCACTGCAGAGGGCAACGTGCATAGTAAGAAAGAGAAATTGTACGCGAATAAAATTCCAATTGATTGTGTTTCCAGATTCAAGTACTAGGAGTGATAATATACAGTAGGGGAAATTGGAAGTTGCAAAATGAATTGGCACTGAATAAAGGTAAAAATGCGCTCCAAGCAGTAGACAGATGCCTAAATAAATGACCGAATATTGGGGTGAATAATTTGTCAACATCTATAACGCAGTAGTAGAATCAAAAATATTATATACCGTATTTGCTCGCGTAATTTGCGCCCCCGCGTATTTTGCGCACCCTAATTTTTAAGGCATTATTTTGAACTTTATTTTTGCTCCGTGTATTTTACGCACACATTTTACGTACATATTTTTTTCAGTGTATTAGGGATTTTCCTTCCCTACTGTCCATCGTAGGTCATTCACCAGCAACTGAAGTAATTCCTTCAGAAAGAAACCCCAAAGTCCCGCTACTTTAAGGCCCAATTGAATAAAACTCCCTGACTAAAGATCAACTTTGATCGAAGATCGAAAAGTGAACCGAGTTCTGACACTTCTTCTGTTGTATAAAACTTTTCTGCGATCAAATTACCTTGGTTCAAATGCAATCTAAGTTCACGTGAAAAGGATTTGGCAACATCGCATAAACAGGTGAAATACGTGATGCACGGACCACTGTTGTTCAGTGTTGCCAATCTAGCGACTTTAACTCTTTTTCAACAACAATTTCTTTTAACTTTTATATTGCTTAAATAGGGATTTAGTGACCTTTTTAGCACCCCATAGTGACAAAATTTAATCTTTCTTTGTTGATAATGAGAAATCTAGCGATTTTACAACTACTTTTTGGCGACTTTCCGTACACTCTGTTGGAGACACTGGTTTTTTGTGCAATGTAAATAATGGCGGACAATAAGAAGAAGGTTGACTGTTCTCCGAGTTGTTATCATGTTATGGTGTTTGATACTGCTAAATATAATAAAGCTTTATAAAACGACAATTTTCGTTTAGTAATACAGTTAATTGAAAATTTATGAACGTACCTATCATATCCATTAATAATTAATGGTTTTCATAAACATAATATAATTATAGGTTATGTTATTTGATACTGCTGAACACGATAGATCCTTATAAAATATAAGATTGTTTGTGTATTAAGGCAAAAAATTGAAAGAAATATATATAAATGCACCTAACATATCTATTAATATTAATAATAATGGATATTTTATTTGCACAATCTGTCACTCGTATATTTCAAACAGAAAAGAAATAACTGAACTTGGATCATCTAACTTAATCGGAGAAATTTCTTCAGTCAAATTTGACTTTAGTTTGAGACAAATTAATCTCAGATTAGACTTTATACAACACAAAATTCCAAGTTCAGCTGAAACAAGGATCAATTTAACCTCTGATCTAAGATTAAATGGTTTATACAATCGGGCCTAACAATGCTTGTCCTTGGTAGAGACAAGTTACCGGTATAGAAAATTAGCCTTACCGTAAATACCTACCTATACATATACTAATGGAGATAAACTCAGAACAGGACCTCTTATTTGAAAAAATCCGCATATTTTACGCACCCCAATTTTTCAGTGACCAAAGTTAATTAAAAAGTGCGCAAATTACGCGAGCAAATACGGTAATATACTCGTAGAGATCTGGGGTAGTAGGTTATCTAGCAGAAGCATCGATAAAGTAAGAGCCAAAATGTGTAAAAAATTTCTAGGAATACCGGAGAATGATTCTAACCTGGCAGCGTTACTAGAGATGGGAACCGATTCGAGTCTGGGAATTATTCTAGAAAGAAAAATCAAATATTTAGGTAATATTCTGTGTAGCAATGATTCGGCAGTTATGAAAACATGTATCTTTTGTATGAAAGCCGCTAATTGTAAATCGAATTGGCTGAAAGAGCTGGAACGAGAAATAAGCAGATTAGGTCTAAACTGGCTATGGAGAGAACTAGGGCCTATAAACACGAAAACTATTGGAAGAATAGTAAAAGAGAGGGCAAACGAAATTTCGAGACAAGATATTTTTAGTAATATTGAAGACCTAGGATCACTAAAATACTATAGGGAGGTTAAACAGTTTTGGGAACAGGAAGAATATATTACGCTAAATTCAAGGGAAGGGAGAACAGGAATGGCATGGTGGAGATTAGGTATCTGGAGACTCAAGAATAGGAGAGGGAACGTAGAGAAGGATAAATGTGCTTTGTGTGGACTAGCTGAAGACGCAATGCATATTGCGCTAAAGTGTCAGGCAACGAATGATTTGAGAAACAGTTGGGTGGATAAAAAATTTCTACAAATAAACGCTATAGTAGCTTATAAAAAATGAATGGTCACCTAAACGCAAGCGATCTGCATAAATTAGGAAAATTTCTTTTTAGAGTTAAAATTAGATGGGAAGAGAAAGTCAAAGCTCTAACGGAGATGGAATTATAGATGTTGAGTAGTCACACTATAAGAACCTACGAAGAGTAGTCAATGAAGTTAACAGAGTAATTTTTAAGAGACTGAGTATAGAAATGAAAAATCTAAAGTAAGAGTTTTAAATACAATAGCTATACTTATTATTAGTTTATTATTATTATTATTATTATTACTGTAAACAGAGGATACTTATAGGTCCAATATGTATTAATTTTTGTTATATTTGTATAGAGAGTGATGGCGGATTAAGAACTGGAATACATCTAATCCGCCATGACGTGAACAAACATTGATAAAATAAATAAATAAAAATAAATAAATAAATAAATAAATAAATAAATAAATAAATAAATAAATAAATAAATAAATAAATAAATAAATAAATAAAACAATCACTGCAGATGAATGCTGGCAGGGAGCCTTGAAGAGGCCCTCATAGCTCTTTGTCTCAAGTCATTCCCTGTACATCATTCATAACTAACCTGTCATTTCTTCAGCAAATCAACAACGAATATTCTCTACACCTGACAGAGTCGTTAAAGAAAACAATACGTACAATCGTAGTCACAAACGCACCTAAGTGTACACATACAAGTCAATGAGCTATCAAGGTCCAAAATTGAAAATGGAATGTTGTTTTGATGTGTTGGAATTTTTTTTAAGTTCGGAGCTGCCACTGTGGCGAGTGTGGTTAAAATTGCAACGATTGCAAATACAAAATGTATCATTCTCACGCCGTGTACACGGCTTGTCGACCGCACTCTACTGAGCTACAGTTTCAAAGTTAAGGCTCATTCACAATGAAAATTAAACATAACGTAAGCGTTAAGTTAAGAATGTAAACGTTACGGTAAAATCAAGAAGTCATACCATCATTCACGATGGGAACATAAACATAACAGCAAACATACTTGGTAACCATGGAAACATAACAACGACGCCATTTCCTCATATTCTGTCGTATACTTCAGCGCTCCACGATTGTGTTCTGTTTGCAAATCACGTAAGCATAAGCATGAAAGTTTGGAGTTTGCAAACTTCCATGTTAACGTCTTACGGTAATGTTAATGTTAATGCTTATGTGAATCATTGTGAATGATCCCATTTGGTAGCCTAGGCGCAAACTTCTGTGTTTATGTTACGGTTATGTTTAATTTTTATTGTGAATGGGCCTTTACGCGGAAAGAATCGTCATGGATTAGAATCCTGTCTTTGAAGAAATGGTTTGTTCCCAATACTTACTTACTTACTGGCTTTTAAGAAACCCGGAGGTTCACTGCCGCCCTCACATAAGCCCGCCATTGGTCCCTATCCTGAGCAAGATTAATCCATTCTCTACCATCATATCCCACCTCCCTCAAATCCATTTTAATATTACCTTCCCATCTACGTCTCGGCCTCCCTAAAGGTCTTTTTCCCTCCGGCCTCCCAACTAACACTCTATATGTATTTCTAGATTCGCCCATACGTGCTACATGCCCTGCCCATCTCAAACGTCTGGATTTAATGTTCCTAATTATGTCAGGTGAAGAATACAATGCGTGCAGTTCTGTGTTGTGTAACTTTCTCCATTCTCCTGTAACTTCATCCCTCTTAGCCCCAAATATTTTCCTGAGAACCTTATTCTCAAACACCCTTAACCTATGTTCCTCTCTCGAAGTGAGAGTCCAAGTTTCACAACCACAAAGAACAACCAGTACTATAACTGTTTTATAAATTGTAACTTTCAGATTTTTTGACAGCAGACTGGATGATAAAAGCTTCTCAACCGAATAATAATAGGCATTTCCCATATTTATTCTGTGTTTAATTTCCTCCCGAGTATCATTTATATTTGTTACTGTTGCTCCCACATATTTGAACTTCTCCACCTCTTCAAAAGATAAATTTCAAATTTTTATATTTCCATTTCGTACAATATTCTCGTCATGAGAAATAATCATATAGCCTACTTTGTCTTTTCGGAATTTACTTCCAAACCTATCTCTTTACTTGCTTCCCAATATATAGTAATAGCAGTAGTAGTAGTAGTAGTAGTAGTAGTAGTAGTAGTAGTAGTAGTAGTAGTACAGAGTCCTCTGAAGAAGCCGTTTCCCGGGCGTTGTATGCATGCAATTCACCTCAGTCTGGTGTGAGCTGCTAAAGAGAGAACTCATTCGTGCGTAGTCTAGTGCAAACTTTTGTGCTTTTCTGACTATTCGAGAGCGGTGTGTAGCATACTGCAACGAGTTTTTGTAATTACAAGTTAAGCAAAATATGGAAGAAAATATTCGACAAGCCATTTCTAACATTTCGCAAGTAGAACTTACTCAGATTACTATTTCAGAACAACCTTAGGAGAAGTAGAAAACGCACTGAAGTAGGAGGAAGCACAATATCTCTTGTGACACAGGCAAGATTCACTAGCATTCACGCTTAAGTTGTTTATAGGCATTTTTCTCAGCTAAACAGATTTTAGGAACTGAAGTAGAAACGGCAGTCGATTTCGCTATAATTGTGCAAGGCGTATAACAGAAAATGCCACTGAGCTTGAGGCGTAAGAGAGGCGTCGTATATGGAAGGTCCTGTAGCAACCGCACCAATGGATTTAAACTAATCTGGGCCTATAAATCATTTAGGGAATATCTCAAATACTGTGCTGAAAATTCTCAAAGAAATAAGCCGATGTGTCGAGTATCTAATACCCAGAATAAATATATTATTATTATCATTATTATTAATATTAGTATTATCATACTATAATTATTATCATTATTATCATCATTATTACTATCATTATTATTATCATTATCATTATTATTATTATCATCATTATTATTATCATCATTATCACCATTATTATCATCATTATTATAATTATTATTATCATTATTATCATTATTATTATTATCATCATCATTATTATCATCATTATTATTATCATCATTATTATCATCATCATTATCATCATCATCATTATTATTAATATCATTATTATTACCATCATCATTATTATCATCATCATTATTATTACCATCATTATTATTACCATCATTATTATTATCATCATTATTATCATCATTATTATTATAATTATTATTATCATCATTATTATTATCATCATTATTATTATTATCATTATTATTATCATCATTATTATTATTACCATTATTATCAGTATTATTATCATTATTATCATTATCATCATCATTATTATTATCATCATCATCATTATTATCATCACCATAATTATCATCATCATTATTATTATCATTATTATTATTAGTATTATGATTATTATTAGTATTATCATTATTATTATTAGTATCATTATTATTATCATCATTATTATTGTTGTTATCATCATTATTATTATTATTATTATTATTATTATTATTATTATTAATATTATCCTTAAAAATCTAATGCTCTAACGAACATAGAGTCCAAAAGTAAACGTGGTAACCACCAAATCACCGAAAATTACCTTAAAATGAGTAGTCTGCCTATGTTAGACTTACTCTTCTACTTTAAAAATGTTTCGTTTTCCAGCCATGTGAACATAAGTGAAATACTGTCCATTCTCTAATGGCAACAATAAAATATTGAATCCTGAAGAATAGGTAGAAACTGAAGTCAATATGGCACTGCCGCATAACATTTAATAACATGAATCTCACTTTTAAAGAAAACCAGTAATTTTCAGTTATGCAGCATTATTTCCACTTCCTGGAACAGAGAATAGCCTACTAGATGTCAATATCGCATGTTCAGCTTTAAGGTTATCGCAAGGCCATGATGTCAGTCACGGTGATGGGCACTTTTCTCCTGTACAATAATAACAGGAAGATGATCAGTGCTATCAGTGTTACCACAAGCTTTCATTATACATTCAGCTAAAAGATAGTCTACTGTTTAATCCGTTAATATTACCCATAATTATTACGTACGAGGAAAAGGAAATTGAGTGTTCATATTTTTGTAGCCAGAAAAACACCAAATAAATCTAAAAACTTCAAGCCACAAGAAAATTTAACGTGGTGTTCACTCAGTGAGAGACTGGACGGGCCGTAATTATTTCTTCAAACTGTTCTCGAGAGACTCTGCTGCAAAATTAATTAATCAAAACTTATTAGGTATCCTTGGCGCTAAAATTAAGGTTAGTTATGTACACATTTCAATTGTTTTACTTATTCTCTTATGAGTTTAAAAACGGCACTAATACTCCCACACAATGCAGACACTCACAAACGGCAGTAAAAGAAAATGTAAATGCAACTGAAAAACATGTAAGTGCATGTACACTCTCACAACTACAGTCATATATTCTCACACACTCTCACACAAGATTTCCTAGGTACACTCACAATTCTCCGCAACACACTCACATTCTCTCAAAGGCACACACAGTTTCCCAGGTATGCTCTCACACTTTCAAAATCTCCGCCACACAACAGCACTTGTTGGTGTCACAGTTTCCTAGGTACGATGGCACACACTCAAATTCTCACGTTCTGCCAGACACACTTGTACACTCTCAAAGGCACTCACACTCCCTCCTAAATGTTCCTTCACGTCTGAGAACGTTAATATTTACACACACTTCCGAGTTACGATACATTCTCGTAATTGGATTAAGTTCTACAAGATCCGATCGTACGGTAGTCAGGTAAAGGTTTCACGCCCAAGAAAATCGTAGTTCGGTCCTGGACTGTAGTGCTGAATTTTGCACTCTCCTTTTTCTGAACATCTGAATCGGTACGTTGAATACAGAATTGCAGAGACCTTCGAAAAGCAAGCACACATCTTGACATACAGCTTTCCGCAGAAAATGCAATGCACTTAAATGAAATGAGGGATAAAATTAATGGCAATGGTGAAATAATAAAATGTGACTGGTAGAGAAAATAAAAGACTTCGAAATGCAGGTGCCAATCAAATCTCAACATATGGTGACTACTAATTGGACGGCGTTATGCAACAATATACCGACAATTTGAAAAATGAGAGAGAGAGAGGGAGAGAGAGAGGGAGAGGGAGAGAGAGAGGGAGAGGGGGAGAGAGAGAGAGGGGGAGAGAGAGAGGGAGAGGGGAGAGAGAGGGGGGGAGAGGGAGAGGGAGATAGAGAGGGGGAGAGGGAGAGAGAGAGAGGGAGAGGGGGAGAGAGAGAGGGGGAGAGAGAGAGGGAGAGGGAGAGAGAGAGGGAGAGAGAGAGAGGGAGAGGGGGAGAGAGAGAGGGAGAGAGAGAGGGAGAGGGGGAGAGAGAGATATTTGCACATCTCTGTTGTCGGCTGGAGAGAAAATTAAGAATGCGATATCTGGACTCAGCTGTCATTTATAAGCCATATTGATTTATTGCATAACATTCGTTTATTAATTTTTTTCTGCAATATTAAATCAACTGGTAGTCTGTTATTAAAATTTTGTTAGCCTTTATATTATTTTGTGCTATTTTTTTTCTAATTTGTATGAATATTATAATACTTCTTGCATTAACGTTTATTAAATAATCAGATTTATTTAAATCGTCAATATTTCGAAAACAGATTTCTTTAGTTCGTCTCTTATTGTAGAACTCCGTCCAACTGTGTAAAGGCATCAGCAAGTGTATGCGAAATTGCTCAATTTTATTCAACAATACATCCGAAATACTTTTAATTTACAGGACCAGAGACTGAACAAATTGCAAACAAATAGTTTTGAAGACGGATTCTAATCTATTTACAAATTTTATATCAGGAAGGAAAACATGGTTCAGTGTTTTGAATTGCTTCGTCAGAAAAATCCAATTTCCTCAAACTGGTTTGGCCGACATTTAAGGATTTAAAAATATAAGACTACCAATGATGTCATGATTATGATGATATTTTACATGGTCGTAGTATTTTAACCTCAGAAACAATCGATTGTGTTCTTACGATATCTTTTGACTTCGTGAGGTTAAAACAAGCCCGGAAAGAAAATCAAGCAAGTCGCTTAATTGCCGTAATGTGGAACGCAGCGAAACCTGTTTGGCTTCAGATTAGGGAGACTGACTTCCCTGGAACCAAACACATCTATCCGTACATCCGCAGCGCCCCGGGTACAGGGGGCGCCGCGTGGGAATCGGTGTTACGTAACCGTTGATCGTTACGATTAACCTATTGACAGACTTCTGCAACACGTTAAGGAAATAATCACTGTGATCATATTGAACTGGGCTCTTAAACAAGCAGAGGAGTGACTGCTTGTAAAATTATAACGTGTCTTAAAGGCAGCTTCATTTTGGGGCTGAACTGACATGAACAAAAATGGCAACGTGTAATTTTTTTCGAAACAAGTGCAATTCCACAGACATTTGTACTAAATTGCACAAAGCTCGCGGAAATACTACGATCCAAGATCCCCTTAATTTGAATAAATTGCCAGCAAGTTGTAATTGTAACAGACTTTCGCGTATCTCTTAATAAGGATTCCGGTTATAAATTCTGGGATAATCTGCAATTACCAAGCGGACTGCCATATTCTTCGCTAGATTTTAATGTTAATCTCTGTTGGAGCAGAGCAATAAAAATATCACGAATGTTTACAACCAATTATTGAATAATTTATTCTGTTTTACAACCGACATTTAGATTTTTTCTCGAAGACAGAAAGTCCTGTATTACAAGTGCTAAAAACAGTGGCTTACATCATATTAATTTATGTTGAGATCTAGCAATCATTAGACGAATATTACACTTCAATAGACGTTTTTAAGGCAGTACAGTATAATAAAAGTGCTTAGAATGTTTAGAATCATGCATACTTCTACTCCGAATTATCTGTTATCGCGCTTTCAATTTCTTACAACTCTTCGAAACCGACATCAAGCGCTTCTTTCTATCCCTCATCATATAACGTCTTTATACTCATCTTCCTATAGGCCTACTGTAGAAATACCTCGCCTCTGGAATTCGTTACCTAATGACGTCAGGGACTGCCGGACTTTATCACAATTCAAAATTAAATTGGAAAATTTTGTCTTAGTTAATGTTTTTAGGTATTGCTAGAAGTATTGATTTGTGTTTTCTTTTATTTTTCTTTTTTAATCTACGGTAGATTAAAATTGCAAGTTTCTTGTTTATGTTAATTAATTAGTTAGGATACAATTAATTATGATACTTAATCACTCATTTAAGTTTGTGTGACTGCAATCTGTGTATATTTTTGTGTAGCTTTACTTTGTATATAGTGTATTTTTTTTTCTCTTTATTACTATTATTGTATTTGTATTCCTGGTGTTGTGGAAGAGAAGGCCTGATGGCCTTAACTACACCAAAATAAATAAATAAATAAATAAATAAATAAATAAATAAATACAATCTGTAAGTGCTAAGAAAAGCCTTAACGCAGAGAATAACTATATAGCGGAAATGAAAATTTCAAGAATACATCCTGAATAGACTGTATCTTAAAACTGGGTATAGGTTAAAGTTGTAGGGAAGCTGAGGGCAGGATTCAACCACAACAGGCCCTCGTATCCGAATTGTAAAAATAAGACGCAATGCGTCTTTTATCCGTCACACGAACTGATAGGAATAAATAAACACTTAGTAAAAGAAGCTAAAACAAAATAAAAAAAATAGAACGAAATTATAATAAACTTTCAACTTTATTTATTTTAAAATAAACAAAAACAAGAAAATGTAAAAATTAGTTTTATTTTTGATGTACCGGTATATAATATACTTTTTGAACTTTATTTTAATTGTAATTGTATTCTTCGTTCTTCGTACCGGTATTGTTGTTGTAATCCCTGGTAGAGGGGAAGAGAAGGCCTTATGGCCTTATCTCTAGCAGGTTTAATAAATAAATACTACTACTATAATATAGAATTTGTTGAATGAAAAGCTTCAGCTTTACCCACGCGGGATGTGTAACTGCAGGAAAGCAGGCAATATTTTTTCGACTTAATGAAATAACATGTAAACACTGAATAATGACGTCAGGCAGTAAGTGCGTGGTCCAAAATTCCATCCCTTTATGAAGTTGCAACTTGGAGTCAGGCTGGAGGGACGAGATAAAACTCGGTTCCCACAATTATGAAGGGGAGTGGCTAGGTACGGGGTGCTGGGGAGGCGGTTATGGAGTGACGAATTGCCAACTAACGAGCCCACCAGACTTCTTCAAGATAGGGCTGGCTGCCTTCACGATGCTGCTTCAACTCCAGCTGCTTGCAAAACTAAACAACTTTTGATTCATTACACAGATTATTACGAAATGCACATACTATGCGTTTGCGATATAATATAATATAATATAATATAATATAATATAATATAATATAATATAATATAATATAATATAATATAATATCTATACTAATAATAAATCTGTAGCCAAAAATTTTCTGGTAATTTTCGATTTTCCAAATATAATTGGTGTTAACATGTATAATTAATCATCCTGAAACCGAAAATATTTTTTTTTAATTTTTGTTTGTCTGTCTGTCTGTCTGTCTGGATGTTTGTTACCTTTTCATGCGATAATGGCTGAACCGATTTATGTGAAAATTGGAATATAAATTAAGTTCCTTGTAACTTAGATTTTAGGCTATATGGCATTCAAAATACTTTATTTAAAAGGGGGGTTATAAGGGGGCTTGAATTAAATAAATCGAAATATCTCCCTTATTATTAATTATCATGAAAAATGTTGCATAACAAAAGTTTCTTTAAAAATGATTTCTGATACGTTTCATTCCAAGCAAAATTTTGATGGGACCAAATTGCACCAAAAACGGATGTTCTCTGAACCAAATGATATTTTAATTATTTGCATGTAATAACAATTAAGAAATATGTTAAAGGAATTATCATTGCACTAAATGAGTGGTCTCTGGACCAAAATGATCGCATTTTAATTATTTAAATACAATTTAAATTAAGTAACATATTAAACGATTGATCCTTCTATCAAACACGAATGTTCCCAGGATCAAACGTCCTATTTTAATTATGTAATTACTTTATATTTATTTCTAACAGGTGCAGCGGAGCGCACGGGTACGGCTAGTAGTGACCGTATACGATCAGCAGCATGAAATTATCAGTATCAGTCGAATCAACACCAGGGATTGAATCAGAGTTCGAAAAATGGTAAGTCCACATACTACAGGAAGGGTAATATAGTATAACACGGTATATTGTACATTATTGGTTTTTTCAATGCCGAACAGCCCACAATCAATCCAAGACTCTTTTCGACTTACCTCAACTTCAACGATTCTCCAATTTCAATCCACACTATACGTTGTACATCACAACACAGAGAATGTAATGGAGCAGTGAAACTGTGATCCACCGCCGTCTGGATCCCCTCGCCTAACGAGACGCTAAGGGAAGGGATCCAGACGGCGGTGCTGTGATCCGACACATTTCAGTAATTCTACAACAGATATCTCCGCAACAGATGTTGTAATGGTATTTGTTGACTTAAGAACGAAGTAGTAGTAGTAGTAGAAGTAGTAGTAGTAGTAGTAATAATAATAATAATAATAATAATAATAATAATAATAATAATAATAATAATTTATTTTAGCTGGCAGTGCTAAGGCTGTAAGGCGTTTTTTTCCATGTAACCAGCAAAAAAAATACACATGTGCAGGGCGCTCCCACAAGATAACATGATGCAGTTGAACATAATACTGGGGGGGGGGGGCACAGACGACACTGTTACGAGCCCAGTGTGCTAGCTAGTAATTTCGACGTGTACAGGAAACGGCCGACAAATTTTACCTGGAGCCCTCTACAAGGGACTATTCTTAATAATGCCGTAAATCTACGACACGGAACCCACAGTTTCGCTTCTGTACCGGAAAAAGTTAAACAAGAATTTCATCGCCCTTCAAAACCCAACGCCCTGGGCAGGGTATGAATCCGTGAACTCTGATCCAACAGCTAATAGGGAGACCGCTATACGAGGGAGTCATGATATAGCACAACATTAATATATAAAGCATTTGTCTGTGACTGGCTGACGTGAGCAACTCGAGACTGCCCGAAGCTCAGGCTCAGATTTCGTGCCAAGTGAAACACATTTCACATTCGTGTTTGCTCACCTGGCGGCTGAGCGCCTTACTGTGCAGATACCACCCGCCCCACAACTTCTACAGCAGAATAATCGGGAATTACAGCACGAACTGCTGAGGTGGCAGGTTTAGCTTGTGTCTCTCTTCATATACGGCACGTCGAATACTGTGACGGTACGAATTTAGTGGAGTAATAATAATAATAATAATAATAATAATAATAATAATAATAATAATAGTAATAATAATAATAATAATAATAATAATAATCATAATAAGATAAAATAATAAAATAATAATAATAATAAGATAATAATTTAATAATAATAATAATAATAATAATAATAATCATAATAATCATCATAATAATCATAATAAGATAAAATAATAAAATAATAATAATAAGATAATAATTTAATAATAATAATAATCATAATAATCATCATAATAATCATAATAAGATAAAATAATAAAATAATAATAATAAGATAATAATTTAATAATAATAATAATAATAATAATAAGATAATAACAAAATAATATTAATAATAATAATAATAAGAAAATAATAATAAGAATAAGATAATAAGATAATAATAATAAAATAATAATAATAAGATAATAATAAAATAATACTTAATAATAGTGAAATAATAATAACATAATGATAACATTATTTATTTATTTATTTAGAATATTAACATGCAAAAACAACAGCACAAGGCCAATTACAGTTTAGCACGATACAAAACAAAACAAAACAACAAATGATGATGAGAATGAATGATAGAAAATGGCAATGAGATGAAATAATAATAATAATAAATAATAATAAGATAATAATAATAAAATAAAATAATAATAATAATAATAATAATAATAATAATAACAATAATAATAAGAATAATAAAATAATAACAATAAAACAATAAGATAATAATAAGATAATAAAAAATAATAATTATCAATAAAATAATAATAATAAAATAATAATAATAATATTCTTAAAAGTACCTTTTGATACCCCACATGTTTTGACTTGAATTGAAAGAGGAGAATTGGGAGACGAAATTTAAAAGGTACGCAAAACGCGTCCTTGCAAGGGGTTGGGGGGCTGTACGAAACTAAATATGTGAGCTCCAAGCCTGTTGGCTACTAGTCTCACTCCGTGTTACGCTGCTCCACTGAAGGAGTTCTAGAAAATTTTGAAGGGGAAAACCGAAAATGGACGTAACCTCTTAGGTACCACATACGCGAGGGGACGGAAATGTGATCAAGGTGATCACGGGACGGGACGAGGAGGAGATGGATGGTGTAAATCTGCACATTGAAAGGAACTTTGTCATTTCGCAGTGCAGGAGGAGTCGAGAAGACTCTGTCGTCTGTTGTTCGATGACAAGGCAGGTGAAGACCGCCAGGAGAAACGCCGTGAATTCTGAATCTGCAAATTGAAAGGTTCCCTGTCCTTTCGCATTGCGTACATGTAACAGGCAATTTATAGACTCTGAACTAGGGCATTAGGTCGTTTGTTAGAAAAGGGAGAGTATAATATATGGGGAAGGGCATATAGGTCCGTGGCCCATTTCTCTTAGGGCTCATCCCGGCATTTGTCTTAACGCCTTAGGAAAACCACGGAAAAAGCTTAGGCAGGATGAGTTGTCTCAATATAAGAGACTAGCCAATTTGGCTTTTAGGTAGGAGGTCGATTGATTTATGACTAGAGCCTTGTTGAATCGTCTCAAAGTAGAGACCAGCCATTTGGCTTTATGTTGACTCAATTACGAAGAGGCAGGCAGGGAGAGATGTAATTATTAATTAAATTTAGAGTAATTACCGGGGTCATGGGGATATGAGTGCAGGTCCCCACATGTTTCTAGTGATAGCCTATTTCAAATCGCATGACCTGCGTTGAGAGTATTCTTGAGACACTTCCCAACATTTCAAGACCCACTATTTTCTCTCGAATAGTAATGACAAAAATTTTTAAATTCTGGAAGTATTTTTTATGTATGAAATGATTTTAATACATTAATTATTATTACAAAACTATAATTTCAATCGAAAATTTCAGACAAAGGATTTGGAGTTTAAAAAGATAACTATACAAAACACTTTTCAAATTAAGATTATTCTAGCCGTTACCGAAATAGAACAAAAATACATTTATTATTATTATTTCTGTAAAAACGTAACACCTTTCTTTATAGGTAAACGTATTAGTTGTTGAAAGAATCACACTACGTATTTAGCAAATTTATATAAAACTAATTTTTCAACAATTTTATTAGGCCTATCTAATACATAAAGGCTACGAAAATAGAGCAAAAAAAGGCATTTATTTTTCTGTAAAATGTAATATACATTGTACTTTCTTGGTAAAAGTATTAGTTGTTGGAAAATTTCCAATACCATTACGTAAAGCGAACGGTTAAACAATTATCGGAACCATAACCGTTAAGGAAGTACAGCAAAATAAAAGGATTTTGTTTTTCTCTGAAAACTCGACTTCTTAGCAAGTAAACGTGTAGATTATCACATGATCTACACTGTATATTCAACACATTTACGCAGAAAGAACAGTTTAATAGGTTATCGCGTGACAGGTGAAGTGTGTGCAATTTATGCTGTACCGTACATTACCTTTGATCGCTATCTAAACAAACTGAGGTGGATGAGAATGCAGCGACTTATTAAATCACTCACGAACATTGGCGTGATATCCCGGCCAGTTTACAACAACTCTGTGCATCGGCATACTCTGCCATACACGTGGAATGTGATATGAGCGACAGAGTTCTACATTATAGTGTCTAAATTTGGTCCTCTTTGAAACAGCTTTCAAGATACAGAGCTCCGCCGCAGAAAGTAGATCAGAACCGAAACACGTTCTCAGGGTGGGGCATCATTCCATGGTTGAGCGAATTCGAAGATGCTTTGTGTCCACAGGCATCACTGACAACGTCTCGTCCTCTTCGAATAGCCTAACGCTATCGGAAACATTTCCATAGCAACGAGAAAACAGAGTGCCTTGCTGTGTAGCTACACTTACTTCAACAAATCCTTTCTGAACAAACTGCAGTTTCAATTCTGGTTACTTGTGCATCAGTAATTTCATTAATAAATTTCTTCATGTTTAAAACCATTGCAGAGATTGTGTATAGAATTCGTATTACTTTTATTTCTTATTAAGCGTGTTTTATTATTCGGTTGAGAAGCTTTTATCATCCAGTCTGCTGTCAAAAAATCTGAAAGTTAGAATTTATAAAACAGTTATATTACCGGTTGTTCTTTATGGTTGTGAAACTTGGACTGTCACTTTGAGAGAGGAACGTAGGTTAAGGGTGTTTGAGAATAAGGTGCTTACGAAAATATTTGGGGCTAAAAGGGATGAAGTTACAGGAGAATGGAGAAAGTTACACAACACAGAACTGCACGCATTGTATTCTTCACCTGACATAATTAGGAACATTAAATCCAGACGTTTGAGATGGGCAGGACATGTAGCACGTATGGGCGAATCTAGAAATGCATATAGAGTGTTAGTTGGGAGGACGGACGGAAAAAGACCTTTAGGGAGGCCGAGACGTAGATGGAAAGATAATATTAAAATGTATTTGAGGGAGGTGGGATATGATGGTACAGACTGGATTGATCTTTCTCAGGATAGGGACCAATGGCGGGCTTATGTGAGGACGGCAATGAACCTCCGGGCTCCTTAAAAGCCAGTAAGTAAGTATTAAGCGTGTTTACTGCTCTAATTAGTCAATTTAAAGATGAAACTCTTGTTTTCTTATTGCTAAAACTTGCGAACTAATAGCTTTTGCATGGGTGTAATTTTCAATCTGTTACTAAAATAGTGAAGTACAGGGACATCATTTTATTTTTACTAACATTTCTAATATTAACCTGACTATACCTTTGAATCAACGGTTGAGACCAGAAATGCCGTTTGCTATCCCCTTCCACGACTGGAGTTCGATGATACTGGCGTAATATACAAACAAATCACTTTACTAGGTAAGGTGGGAAGAAAAGTAGTTCATCCATTTACGTAAACTAGGAACTATCGCGATTTTGAGTTTCATAATTTTCATTAGGTTTTTGTTTAATCAAAATACAGTACAGTATTAACAATGAGTGTTTTTACTCACGAACTGAGCTGTCCATGTGGACGTATTCATTATGCAGTGTATATTATACTGTCTACAGCACATTAGCTTACAATATAGAGAATGAAGTTAAATTGAAAAATAATTATAATATGGATATTTAAACACATTTTTGAAAATGGTGGCCATTCATTTCGATACAGGCTTCAGTTCTCATGTGCATATTATAGCACTATAGACTATTGTACCTAATTCCAATTACCAGTTTCGTCCTTCGTACTAGTAACTCATGTTGAAATAATTCTGTACCTACTCTATAAAAGAGTACCTTACGTACTGTAAATTCAATCTTCACTTCTGCCCGATCTGAAAAGATAAAATTAGTCAGACATGCTATCTACTGTCCGTCCAAGTGGTTATGTCTTAGGGTCGTAGAAAGGGAGGAAATCACGTGACAGTTAATTACTTAACGAGGCCCTTTTTATAAGTTATTTTAAACAGCTGTATAATATTACGTACACGTCCAATTCCTAACAGAAATTAATGTTCTCAGAAAAGAGCTAAGAGAGCCCAGTCACTAGCCTTTACAGAGGGCGAATAGAAGCTGGTGGGGGAAACCGGGATGCGATGTAGGCAAATGGACGACAGTACCTGTGCGAAAATGATTCAATATTGAAAGCTCTTTCGTCACTGGAAAACGCGAACATATTTTTGGAACGTACTGTTTACTATGACCGTAAGGCTACTATGACTGTATATGCGGTCTTGGATCTGTGTGGAGGACAGTTGAAATTCATTAGTAGAAGGGGTGGAAGTGAAGTACATTCAAAAACTCAGGTACAATAAAATTTGAAGTAAAAATAAAATGATGTCCCTGTACATAAAGAATACAAATTGAACAAAGAAAAGAAAGTTAAACTAGCTAAAATTTTTTAATATAATATGAGAATTAAAATTAATCGAAGATGTTTCGCTTTGGTATATTCTACTGATTTTTTTTAAGAGAAAGCATTGGTTTTCGTTACAAAACTCAATGCGTAGTAAATATGCATCCATAGATAGTTGCTAACCACTAGGTTCGCTAATATCGCCTCATTACAGACAATGTGAAATAATACCGGCACAGTCTATGTTCCTAGCAGCCTCACAACTCAAGCTTCGTGACTGTATATACTAGACTGTGCTATTACTTTAATGGCGTGAGGTATTCAACATTCTCAATGCGATTTTCTGTCTCTTTACATACAAAGGTGAAGTTTGGTGTCATGCTGACCTACGTCGCAGGATTCCCACCACTAGTGCTTCTACTTTCAAGATCCCCAATGCGGATTGATTGTAAATCCCGTTAGAGGTATAAAAATCATACATAATATGATAGTCCTAAAGAATTCAATACAATTCATTACTTAATATTACATAAAGTAATACAATCAACAAACATGTTTTGAGGTATATATTTCGCTGTATCAGTCAGTAAACTGCTGCCTATAGCTACTTTAACCATCGCTTTCCTCCTCGACACTCACAGGATTCATTACCTCAGAGTGACCCGAGCGTGAAAATCGCTGCTGAGCCTCATCCAACACAAATGATGAGACTGAATTTAACTCCGCGGGCACAGTTACAGCAGTCCATTAATAATTTCACATCGCGAGGTTTGAATTTCAGAGCCAACGACTAGGCAGCCCATCTCTCTCATCCTTTTGTGTCGATGACATTTCTTTCGTCAGCTCAACTCTCCATGCGAAATGATGCGGCTCAAGTTCTTACGACTGGTTCATACTCACGAAAAAACTTTCATTTAAAAATATTGATGAGTGCTAGCGTCATTGTTTCAATACAGTAGCTGGTTTACTACGTGCATAAATCTTCTGTAAGTACGCGGTTTCACCACCGTTCGACAGGTTTTACTTGGAAAGCTAATTTAAACCATCAGTGTTCTAACAGTTCGTTTGAATAACAATAGTTCATCAATAGCGATAAAAAATTATCGACAAACGATTCTCAGCGCATGTAGAGAGATTATGTAGCCATGTAACTTTCTTGGACGGAAAGGCTATGATTCAAGCCTGGATTTATCTGCACTAAAGTCCACACCTGTGGAGTAACGGTCAGGGCGTCTGGCTGCGAAACCAGGTGGCCCGGGTTCGAATCCCGGTCGGGGCAAGTTACCTGGTTGAGGTTTTTTCCGGGGTTTTCCCTCAACCCAATACGAGCAAATGCTGGGTAACTTTCGGTGTTGGACCCCGGACTCATTTCACTGGCATTATCACCTTCATATCATTCAGACGCTAAATAACCTAGATGTTGATACGGCGTCGTAAAATAACCCAATAAAATTTTAAAAATCTGCACTAAAGGTTACCACTTTTACTCGGTATAGTTTATAAACATGCAAGCCACTTCCCCACCCCTTTAGGTGCCTTTCTTGTCATTTACGTGCCGTTACTGTTAATCTCCACTTGCAAGTCAGTCAGAGGTTTACAAGACGCACTCTCCACTCCTCATGACTAGACTTGGAAGTTCAGGTTCCAGTCGGGGCGATACAGGTGAACTGATAGCAGAATATTGGGTGGGGGTGCCGGAACAGTCTATGACTTGTTTACTTCTATCCATAGTGCTGTCTGTCTAGGTGTAGTTGACGTTGAAGATTACTTAAGTCAGGCATGTCAATTGATGCCCATAGGAGCAAGCGTGCGCTTTAGAGCTCAGGAGAGCCTGAGTGCTTTACAGCGGAAAGGAAAAACAGACGAAAGAGGTGGTATATGCCGCTTGGTCGAGCTACAATATATGAGTCGTTCAGAGCAGAAGTGGTGTAAGTCAAGAATGGGTAATGAGTGTTAAAGTAAACATTCTGTAAAATACAGCGTAAAGTAGCAATTAATATTCAATTTATTTAAAGTATTAGTAGTTACTGGATAGCGAGAAGGACATATTCATTGCTACTTTACGTTGTATTTTACAGAATATTTACTTTAACACTCATTACCCATTCTTGACTTACACCACTTCTGCTCTGAACTACTCATATTCAGGAATGGCCAGCACTGAGTCAATAGATGAAGGGAAGAGAACTTATTAAAACTGTATCCATGGTAATTTTTAGATTTGCCTGAGAAGTATAAGTGCATTATAAGAATGTAAGTTTTAATTTTAATGCTCATTTTTCACAAGTTTGAGTTTTTTATTCAAAAGAAATATTTTCCAAACTTTTCGTATAGAAAAGTGAAATTTTCAAATATACGCTTATATAGTAGCCTTACAGAATGTTTTCGTAAATCTAATATACCGTATATACGTATTACTGAAAATAGTGTATTTAACATTTTGAAAATATTCGCTTGGAAATTGTTTGTAATGAAATGAATTAACAAAGCAACTACTGTTACATCATAAGCAAAAGATACGTGCCCATGAGTTATATTCAGGGATGGCCAGCACTGATTCAATAGATAAAGGGAAGAGAACTTATTAAAACTGTATCCATGTTAATTTTTAGATTTATCTGAGAAGTATAAGTGCATTATAAGAATGTAAGTTTTAATTTTAATGCTCATGTTTCACAAGTTTGATTTTTTTATTCAAAAGAAATATTTTCTCAACTTTTCGTATAGAAAAGTGAAATTTTCAAATATAGGCTTATATAGTAGCCTTACAGAATGTTTTCGTAAATCTAATATACCGTATATACGTATTACTGAAGATAGTGTATTGAACGTTTTGAAAATATTCGCATGGAAATTGTTTGTAAGGACATGAATTAACAAAGCAACTACTGTTACATCATAAGCAGAAGATGCGTGCCCATGTGTTGTAAAAATGTCAGCTCTATAGCTTCAGCAGATTTGGAGAAAATAATTTAATATTCTGATGATAGGAAGTTGCTCACAAATATCACCTTAAAAGCATAATGCGATAAGAGTTTTGTTATGTAATATTAGTTACAGTTAAAACATATACAGTACCTAGGTAACTTTGCTTTGTACTGTAACATTGTTTTGATTAGTTTATTGATTACTTTTATAAGGCTAAAGGTACCATCAATATAAATTCCAACTTATCATGTCACACTCAATCTATTTCTTTGGAATATCACTTTCTTTATGAATGATGTATTTCATCCACTTAATACAGTACAATACTATGGAATTTAAGTGAATATTCCTTCTTAACTCTCTATTATGTTATTAAGATTTAAAACACAAGTGCAATATTAAGAAATCAGTGTTAGTACTTTTGTTTTACAGACAATATAGATAATATTAAACAGAAAGAAGCCATATAAAAATAACGACATAAAATTTCACGTTCCGTTTGAAGTTTGTGCACCACTGTTTTCTTAATCCAACAGGTTGCTTATTCATATACACAACCCTTCCTCTTTCCATACTTAGCGCTTGCTGCCCGCGCACGACGTCAAGGTAGAAAAATGCGCTTGCTTTGACATCACTGACGTAAGTGGTAGCGCTGAAACTGGGACATTTGGGACAACGTGAAGTCATTGAGATATCGAAAGCGAAGTGCAATTGTAACACATTTTTAAATATACATTATTACTTTCTTCCACATGAAAATGAAATAAAATATAACCTTAGGCCTACAAGAAAAGGCAAAATGTATCACAACTGCTGTGCAAAAATTTATTCATAAAAAAATTATAATACGATTTTGAAATATATATAAATTATTAAGAAATTATAACATGTATGAATTCAAATTGAATACGAAAGAGATATTTAGAATACGTAAATTGCAGTTAGTATTAATATAATACGTACATTTGACTTATTTATTTTAGATATCTTGTGATTATTGTCATTAATTTGATTCTCATTTTATTCTGAAAACGACTCTCTCAGAAGAGCGGATATATTAGCAATAAACAGGCAACAACTAAAGGCTATTATCATAGATCCAACTATACGCATGGAGAGAGATCTAAACCAAGCTCGTCAGGTTGATCAGGAAAAGAGGGCCATTTATGAACCTTGTATTCCCTACCTTAGTGCCAAGTATAACATCCCTCTCTTCAATTGGTCAGTGACAGGTTTATTTTTTGGTGCTCGGAGTTCTTTACCAAAATTTACATATCATTTTTTAAAACAATTATTATCAATATCATCTTTTGAAATTCAAAAAATCATTTCGCAAATTCTTAAAGATTCCCTGCAGATTATACAGTTTCATTTATACCACTCAGAAGGCCTTAATTAAGGATATGCTAATTTTAAATAAAATCTTTTATTTATAAGTATAATTTTATAGTCATCTTCTAAGATTTTATTTTATAATGGATAATCAGTGGTGCTTAATTATTACATTTTATTTTTATAATAATATTCATATTTAATTAATTATATTTAGTTGCTATTAATTTCCGGATCCTCGTGGTCATCCTTAATTAAGGCCGGACGAGTTATTTCTCTCTCTCTCTCTCTCTCTCTCTCTCTCTCTCTCATTGTCAACTTTTATTCTGACTTCTTACTGATACTAAATTTTTACTAAATAAGTATTTCAGTTACTGTCACTTTTTATATATTATCTTTCTTTCTTCGTAATAATTTATTAAGCTATGTACTATTGTATATACTCAAAATTTCCCTCCGAAAACGAATTTTGCTCACACGGGAGTTAGATTTATAGCAAAGAACACATAATATCGTTTACTAAATGTTTATCAAAATGTTATGTCTTTTATAGCAATGTTATTATTTCAAGACAAGTTAATTTCTGTGATTTATACTTTAAAATTATTTTATTTATGTAGTTTCTTTTAATTACAGATGTTTATGTAGGCATAATATCTTTTTAAACTGTACTGCCCTGTAGAACTTCTTTATGCGCCTAAGAAAATGTTGCGTCTACTCCTGAGATACGGTAATACATTGTATTCTGGGCAACATAATATTAACGTTTGTCCTTCAGGCGAATACTTCGACAAAACGCCAGTGGAAGCTTAGCCAACAGACCTAAATCGCATCTGAAATGAGTGTAACAAGAAAAATATCTCTACTAGAAATAGAAGCCAGAGCATAATATGTAAAACATTGGAAAAGCCAAATTATGAACACATCAAACGGTCCGAGAAGGATAGTAGTTGGTGAGTCCATACCGGCCACGACTTGCTCTGAAAACATCTGCATCGATTTTTCTATCTGTATGCTTTGTGATACGGAAGAAGAAATGGACAGACACTATCTTCAACACTATGCCGCTCTAAATAGTCTGATAGATACTAGAAAGCAAGGAAATACATCTCTGATCGTTAGGGTTAACGTTTCTAAGCAATGCACCTACTAGAACATTAAACAAATCTTAATATATCAAAGTGAATGTGGGTATGTATGTATTTATGTATGTGTGTATGTTCTCTATAAAAATCTACACGCTTTGACCGATATGTGCCAAAGTTTGCACATTTAACCTTCATAATCAGGAGCAAAGCATAGGCTACATTAAAATTGTGCAAATGGACGTTAAATTAATTAAAAATATAAAAAATAAAAATAAATAGATCAAATATCCATGTATAATATTAAAATGAAAAATATTCTACAGTCAATTGTTCTTTATTATTGTCTGTTGTATTCAACATTGACTTTCATGAGGCCTTGGAAATTATAACACGAAATTAAATTACATTGTTGATACACATCACGAAGGCTAGAACTAGATAATTCGTGCAATAAGTAGGCCCTACATATTGATTCGATGCTGAAACTGATCAGAAAGAGGGAAAGGAATCATATTTTCTTTGGGTTTTACTTTGTTAATAGTTTGATTTTTCTATTATTTTATCTGTATTTCGGGCGGTGCGGAATGGCCTTAACTACACGACAATGAATGAATGAATAAATGAATGAATGAATGAATGAATGAATAAATAAATAAATAAGTAAATAAATAAAATAAAATAAATTAAAAAAAACGGTTGAACGTCAGGCATCTGATATGTTTTCTTTTCGGTGCCTGATTTACAACTGTTTTATATTGAGTTAACGCTGGCAGGCATTTGGCTAAGGAGTTCATCAATTCGTGTAAGTGACGTTAAGTAAAGATTCCTCTTAGCTTAGTAAAGACAAATTCGTTTTTGTTGTCTATAGTTAGGTTTCCGAGATTTCTGAAAATGTAATAACCAGTTTAATTAAAAATAGCAGCAGAAAGGAAAACCCGTGCAACGCCGGATGCTTTCAGCTAGTAAAATAAATAAACAATAGTTAATTGTTTGGCATAATGGTCATGTTTGGTGACACAGATAGGCCAGAAAAATGCAACAGACTTTTAGAACAAAGGTGAAGAAGTTAAGAACATGTCCTTAAACTAGAAGGCAGCAATCAGTCTGTTTGCAAGGAGTTACACAAGGCATCCTGTCGCTTCCTCTCAGCCATTCATATTTTCCGGTGAAGTTTACTACGCGTCGTAATTGATCTCGATTACTGGCGCGTAATTGCGTCAGCACTGCTCGCTCGTCACGTAACTTTATTAGAGTCACTTCTGAAGAAAGTGTTTCCGCTCTATTTTTCAAACTAACACAGCTTTCATCTGTTTTTATTCCGTCTGCCCGGTATATGAACCAGACTACTGTCAACTTAAAACTTCTCTAGTAAGCTCTACACAAGATATAGGGATTATTAAACAATCAGGTCACTTTTTAATCAAATGGAGCTTTGTTGAAGTAATTTTTACAAGATGATGAAATAGTAATATGCGTTACAAGAGCGGTATGTTGACGTTTTCATGGTCGAGGAAAAGATTGAAAAAGCGAAACGTAGTTGAGCTTTTTTAATTTCCGACAACATGAAAACAAACATACCGCTCGTGTATCGTACATTATTTTGTGCGAAGATCGTTTATTACATACCTGAAAGACGAATTTCTAATTAGTTGCAATGAAATCTCCATGTTGGTTTCTGTTTAATGACGGCAACTTCGGAAAACCAAAATATCTTTCTTCAACATTGTTGCTATAAAATGTTTTCTGTGTTTACTATATTCCAGCAGGCCGTGATATACGTCTGTCTTTTTTTTCCCCCGGGATCATCAGTGCGGTTTTCGGCGTAATAGATCGACTATTGATCAGATTTTTTGTATTCGACAGATAATGGAGAAAAAATGGGAGTATAAGGGTACAGTACATCAGTTATTCATAGATTTCAAAAAGGCATATGACTCGGTTAAGAGGGAAGTTTTATATGATATTCTTATTGAATTTGGTATTCCCAAGAAACTAGTTCGATTAATTAAAATGTGTCTCAGTGAAACATACAGCAGAGTCCGTATAGGTCAGTTTCTGTGAGATGCGTTTCCAATTCACTGTGGGCTAAAGCAAGGAGATGCACTATCACCTTTACTTTTTAACTTTGCTTTAGAGTATGCCATTAGGAAAGTTCAGGATAACAGAGAGGGTTTGGAATTGAACGGATTACATCAGCTGCTTGTCTATGCGGATGACGTGAATATGTTAGGAGAAAATCCACAAACGATTAGGGAAAACAAGGCACTTTTACTGGAAGCAAGTAAAGAGATAGGTTTGGAAGTAAATCCCGAAAAAACAAAGTATATGATTATGTCTCGTCACCAGAATATTGTACGAAATGGAAATATAAAAATTAGAAATTTATCTTTTGAAGAGGCGGAGAAGTTCAAATATCTTGGAGCAACAGTAACAAAATATACTCGGGAGGAAATTAAACGCAGAATAAATATGGGAAATGCCTGTTATTATTCGGTTGAGAAGCTTTTGTCATCCAGTCCGCTGTCGAAAAATCTGAAAGTTAGAATTTATAAAACAGTTATATTACCGGTTGTTCTGTATAGTTGTGAAACTTGGACTCTCATTTTGATAGAAGAACATAGGTTAAGGGTGTTTGAGAATAAAGTGCTTAGGAAAATATTTGAGGCTAAGAGGGATGAAGTTACAGGAGAATGGAGAAAGTTACACAACACAGAACTGCACGCATTGTATTCTTCACCTGACATAATTAGGAACATTAAATCCAGACATTTGAGATGTTCAGGGAATGTAGCACGTATGGGCGAATCCAGAAATGCATATAAAGTGTTAGTTGGGAAGCCGGAGGGAAAAAGACCTTTAAGGAGGCTGAGACGTAGATGGGAAGATAATATTAAAATGTATTTGAGGGAGGTGGGATATGATGGTAGGGACTGGATTAATCTTGCTCAGGATAGGGACCGATGGCGGGCTTATGTGAGGGCGGCAATGAACCTCCGGGTTCCTTAAAAGCCAGTAAGTAACAATAAGAGTAACGAGATGAAACTGCTGAATTATGTAATAAGGATTAGCCTATGTGTTACTGAAAATGTACTTAACTTCAGCGTTACTAAATACTAGGCCATATCATAACATGTCTGAATGGCATATCAAAGAATAAATTCAATTTTGAACGTGCGAAAATACCACGGTATGTAAATAATTGTTCTGTGCGCCGCGCCTGGTATCTAGGCTGTCTGCGTCACATTGTTGTGATAAGAGCACACCAACGCGTTGGGCCACACGAGTTTAAGATCTGGCAGAGATATGAGCAAGCAAGGCAGCGGGGCATGAAAGCGCGCAGTCAACCATAAGAATGATCCTTTGCATCTCGCAGCAGATAACTTCAGCTGCAGGATTATTGTAGTAAGCAGCGAAGGAAATTAATTACACCTTGATGATTACGCAGCTTCCCATATCGCTGAACAAGGAAGGTGTTCCTGTGGAGTCAGCAACCTGCACTGCAGACACTTAAAAATTAGCCTACATTACAGGCCTAACTTACTGCTTGCAAAGATTGGCAGATTTCACATACCTTGGAATACCAAGACGAATCCTACTGTATTGAATATTACGTGTGGGCTATTCCATATGAAATCGATCAGTAAAAAACCTCGCATTTTTTTTATACTCTAATTTTTTCCCTATTTATACAAGGTGCTGAGGGGAGTGCATTTTCAAAAATATACTATCGAAAGTCAAACGGTTTTCGTATTATTGAGCGACAAATTTAGCGTATTTTATACAAACAAGCCTCTTTCAGCGCTCAGAACTCTGGAACCATTTACTGCAGAACATTGAACGAGAGCTTATTTTGAAGCTGACATTTGGTAGGTTATGTGAAGAAGAAAATCCTTATTTTTATTGAACACAGAGAGACAGATAATCTGATTTTACTTGCTTTTAAGCTTTTTGGCCATTTGTAAAAATGTAAAAAAATATAGAGAAAAAACCTTGCTTGGTTTCTGGTTTTTCATTTCTTGAAAAACCAGAAACCATTGAAGCCAAATAACATTTTACCACTAACTAATTATTATTAATAATTATAAAACAGCAACTAAAATAATTAATTAGATCCTTCAAAATCGGGAAACAAAAAATATATAATATAATTCAATAATATTAGCCAAACAAAATCAAATTATTAAGAGAGATTCGGCATTGTTTGCTTAGTGGTACGGCAATAAGTTTCGAGGGTATTAAATAGATTATTTTCACACCCCTAGACTTGAACGGCGCAGTACCGCACGCACTGGCCGAGATCTGAAGATAAACGAGCGTGGGGCGTCATTTTACTCCTGTGATGAAGCTAGCACGGCCATGCGCTGCTAGACGACACATCACGTGTTTATGTCTCCTGGCCTTGCTTGTCTCGGCTAGCTCCCGCCTCACAGTCAGCTGGTTAGTTCACGTGCATACTATTTATTTTCTTTATTTGGTATTTTCAATACTTTCTTATCAACATACCATCAGTAAAAAATATGTGTTTATTTGTACTTTCAATGCGGAATCTAGCTCTATATTTTTTAAATATTTTTTCGTGGCCAAAGGCGTCTTAATGAGGAAAAATCTAAATTTCTCCATTTCCATAAAAAGTAAGAAAATCTGTTTATATGTCAATATAAACTTTAATTTCTCAGCATCAAAATAAACCATGATTTTGATCTTTGGATGAAAGGGTTTCGGAGCTACAACAGTTTAAAATTGCAAATTTTTATGAAAATACGATAAATTAAAATATTTTTAATTTAAACACTATGAAGTTCTGATGCCTCAAACTTTGCACAAAGCATTATATCACAGTTCTCTACGTACAAAAAAAGTTTCATTGTATTTAGAAATTGTAAGGTCAATTTTCTCTATAATTCGGTCGATTTGAGATGGAATCGCTCGTGTGTATAACTTGGACTCAAACTTTGAGAGAGAAACAGAGGTTCGATAATAATATGCTTAGGAAAATGTATGGGGCTAAGAGGGATGAAGTTACACAACGCAGAACTGCACGCATTGTATACTTAAATTGTATGTCCACGAGGTAAGTTTAAAAAGGATCGTAGCGATGGTTTTTACTCTTTGCAAAACCAAACCAATACACGATCGCCTTACATCTGCCCAACTCGTGTAGTATCAGCTTTCGGTTCAGAGCAGCGGTCAGTTTTCCCAAAGTCTGCAGCTTTAATAGTGGATGCGAGGCCGATCTTCGCCACAATTCGGGGCGGAAGAACTGTTCTACCCTTCGGCTATGTGGACTGTGGTTTTTGGAAGCGGGAACAGAGAAAAAAATCTGTAAAGTTTGTGACAGAAACTGAAGTACAAGCCATCTAAGTCTACAACTGTCTTTAATGTCTAAAATTCTCACTTTCACTCGGAAATGCTTCTGCGAGTTTCAATAATGTGAGGAATATAGTGAATATCTGTAATATGTTAATACTTTTGTGCGAGATCGTGCGTATTTGCTTGTTTTCCGCACAGAACCAATACGCGGTAAGTGTGAAATACCACATTCAGTATTCCCAACGTAACACACATAACAATTTCCCTCTTCTTACCGCTTAAGCGCGACATTCATTTTACTGCTTTAGGCTTTTAACATATCATTTTTAGAGACGTTTAACATTGTAATAATTATAAATTGGAAACTTACCACTGCAATTTCACCTAAATTGCAATGTTAATTATTGTTTTTAAATATTTGCAAAAATTAAGTAAAGTCTACTACTCCACGAAACTTATTGCATTCCTGATACAAGTAACATTAAGGAAGCCGTGAAAAAATCAACAAGATTCCAGATGCGGATGTTATTGCTGCAATGTGTTATATAAATAATGTTGTTAAAATATTAAAATGAAAAATAAATCATTACATAACCTTACCGTTTGTTTTAAGTTCGCATTTATACACTGGTGGAAAAAAAGACAGACGTATATCACGGTCTGCTGGAGTATAGTAAACACAGAAAACATTTTATAGCAACAATGTTGAAGAAAGATATTTTGATTTTCCGAAGTTGCCGACATTAAACAGAAACCAAGATGGAGATTTCATTGCAACTAATTAGAAATTCGTCTTTCAGGTATGTAATAAACGATCTTCGCACAAAATAATGTACGATACACGAGCGGTATGTTTGTTTTCATGTTCTCGGAAATTAAAAAAGCTCAACTACGTTTCGCTTTTTCAATCTTTTCCTCGACCATGAAAACGTCAACATACCGCTCTTGTAACGTATATTACTATTTTGTGCGAGATCGTGCGTATTTGCTTGGTTTCCGCACAAAACCAATCCGCGGAAAGTCTAAAATTCCACATTCAGTGTTCCCAACCGAACACACATAACAATTTCCCTCTTCTTACAGCTTAAGTGACATATTGATTTTACTGCTTTAGGCTTTTAACATATTATTTTTAGAGACGTTCAATATAGTAATAATTATAAATTGGAAACTTACCACTGCAATTTCACCTAAATTGCACTGTTAATTATTGTTTTTAAATATTTGCAAAAATTAAGTAAACTCTATAACTCCACTAAAGTTACTGCATTGGTGATGCAAGTAACATTAAGGAAGCCGTGAAAAAATCAACAAGATTCCATAGACTAGGGGGAAAAAAAGACAGACGTATATCACGGCCTGCTGGAGTATAGTAAACACAGAAAACATTTTAAAGCAACAATGTTGAAGATAGATATTTTTGTTTTGCAAATTTGCCGTCATTGAACAGAAACCAACATGGAGATTTCATTGCAACTAATTAGAAAATCGTCTTTCAGGTATGTAATAAACGATATTCGCACAAAATAATGTACGATACACGAGCGGTATGTTTTCTTTCAATTCTCGGAAATTAAAAAAGCTCAACTACGTTTCGCTTTTTCAAACTTTTCCTCGATCATGAAAACTTCAACATACCGTTCTTGTAACGCATATTACTATGGTTTACTTCAAGCTAAGAACCAAAGTTCCATTGTAATCTATGAGTTTATTGCATCCACACTCATAATTCATATATTGCCGCTGAGACATCACAAAACGTTGCTAATGGCAACTTCTCTGAAAGCAGGAAGCAGATAAGCGGCAATTTTGCCTGAAGGTCTCAGTAAAGGACAGATCTTCCATCCCAAAGGACACCTTGTCAAGGAACGTATTTCTTTGTCATCCCCATTACAGACCATGGAGGCCCACAGAAGTTGCGAGAGGTTAGGCCTTCCACCTGTACAGACATTAATGGTAGTAGGACTGTCAGTTCTACGTTTCCGCCGCTTTTACCCCTAAGGAAATACCTCTGGTACTTATGAATGAACCCCAGGATCACACTGTGTCCAAAAGGATACCAATAGAGCGGGAATCGAACCCGGGACCTCCCGGCAACGCCTTAACCGCTACTCTACTGCAGATAATTATATAGCATTACAAAATATTAGTTGCGTTGGCAATAATAATAATAATAATAATAATAATAATAATAATAATAATAATAACAATAATAATTACTTACTTACTGGCTTTTAAGGAATCCGGAGGTTCATTGCCGCCCTCACATAAGCCCGCCATTGGTCCCTATCCTGACCAAGAACAATCCAGTCTCTATCATAATATTCCACCTCCCTCAAATACATTTTAATATTATCCTCCCATCTACGTTTCGGCTTCCCCAAAGGTCTTTTTCCCTCCAGCCTCCCAACTAACACTCTATATGCATTTCTGGATTCGCCCATACGTGCTACATGCCCTGCCCATCTCAAACGTCTGCATTTAATGTTCCTAATTATGTTAGGTGAAGAATACAATGCGTGCAGTTCTGCGTTGTGTAATTTTCTCCATTCTCCTACAACTTCATCCCTCTTAGCCCCAAATATTTTCCTGAGCACTTATTCTCAAACACCCTTAATCTCTGTTCCTCTCTCAAAGTGAACCATCAACCAGGTTTTCACAACCACGAAAACCCAAGAACATACCAGGTTAAAAGCATATAAAGTTCTAGCAAGACCTGTCCTCATGTATGGTAGTGAGGCCTGGACTCTCCGAAACTCAGATGTCCAACGCCTAACAACTGCGGAAATGAGATGTCTAAGGAGGACTGCCAGCTACAGCTTGCTTGACCACGAAAGGAATGAACTACTTACAAAAGAATTGCAAATTACACTTATTTATGAACATCTCAACCACTACAGACAAAAATGGCTTAACTATGGCAATAGAATGGACCGTTCCAGACTCCCAAGATAAATTCTCCGCTATATACCACATGGAAGACGATCTTTGGGACGCCCCCTGAAAAGATGGACGGAGACCGTAACAGGCCACTAGGCCTAATACCTGCAAGGACGATGATGATGATAAATTCTAACTTTCAGATTTTTTGACAGCAGACTGGATGATAAAGCTTCTCAACCGAATAATAACAGGCATTTCGCATATTTATTCTGTGTTTAATTTCCTCCCGAGTATCATTTACATTTATTACTGTTGCTTTCAGTTATTTGAATTTCTCCACCTCTTCAAAGGATAAATTTCCAATTTTTATATTTCCATTTCGTACAATATTCTCGTCACGAGACATAATACTTTGCCTTTTCGGGATTTACTTCCAAACCTATTTCTTTACTAATATTTTAAAATACATATAATTTACTAAAATTCGGCGATTGTAATGTACTATATTTATATGTATTAAATAATAATACAGACGTGGACAAATTATTAGCAAAATTGGAGATTTTTATTATATATTTTTACAAAATATGATTCTTCAATTTAGACTACAGTTGACATCTTTGCGTATTTCCAAATTATTAGAAAAATTGAAGATTTGTATTGTATATTTTTACAAAATTTGACTCTTCAATTTAGACTACAGTTGATATTTTTGCATATTTACAAATTATTAGAAAAAGTGAAGATTTTTTGTATATTTTTACAAAATTCGATTCTTCAATTTGGACTACAGGTGGCATTTAGGATATTTTCAAATTATTAGCGAAACTGAATATTTTTATTATATATTTTTACAAAATTTGACTCTTCACTTTAAACTGCAGTTGACATTTTTGCATATTTACAAATTATTAGCAAAATTGAAGATTTTATTATATACCTTTTACAAAATTTGACTCTTCAATTTAGAATAGCCTACATTTTTGCATATTTATATCTACTGTAGATGGAAATATGCAAAATTTTAACTGTAGGTTAAATTGAGAAGTCAAATTTTGTTAATGGAATTATCATAAAAATCGTCGATTTTGTTAATAATTTGTCCACGTCTGTAATAATAATAATAATAATAATAATAATAATAATAATAATAATAACTAATAAATTTCACATAGATACAAAATACACAATCGCAATTCAGAATATTAAAAGATTTACAAGTGTTAACCACACCAAATAAGAACTAAAAACTCTTTCAAAAAAGTTCCTAATTTCATACGTAATAAACGCAGGTACATATCGGTATCCAATTGAGGATTTAATAACACAAAATGAGGTATGCAGCGCTTGTAACAATTCCTCGAATTCCCAGCATTAACGTGAAACACGGGCGGATATCAATAATAATTATGGTAATGCTAAATGAATGGAACACGGCAAAACTACGTTAATTAGCAGCATAATGTATTATCAAAGGCTTATGTTATGACGAGTTTAGGAAACAAAATGTTAATCATCTATCATAATGGCTAAAATTTGGATTTTGGTAAATGAAACTGATCCTTTTTTATATTTTTCCCTTTAGATATCTGCACCCGTTAGCAATGCACCAGATTTAATTATTTGTATACAGGGTGTTTCAGAAATAGTTTGACAAATCTTGTGAGCATGTTCCTCACAACAAAACAAGAAAAAAAGTTCATATAAACATATGTCCGGAAATCCTTAGTTGTTTAGTTATTAATGAAAGAACATAATGAAACATATTTTAGATATTGTCACTTTAGTAGCAATTGTTGCAATTTTAATCAATTCAGAAACTCATAACAATGAAAGTTTACGTTACAGTTTTGAGGTATAATCCAACAACTTAACTTAAGTTTGTAACAGATAATAATTCAATTTGTTAGATATAATAATAGAATGTTGTTATGAACACAAGTCTGCTGATGTACCCATTGTATCCTAGATGGCTATGTGTTGCCAAGGAGACTTGTGTACTGCAGTCATTTGTCATTTGAACATTTGTTATGAGTTTCTGAATTGATTAAACTTGCAACACTTGCTACCAAGCTGACAATATCTAACAGATGTTTCATTATGTTCTTTCATTAATAACCAAAAATCTAAGGATTTTCGGACATATGCTTATATGAACTTTTTTTCTTGTTTTGGTGTGAGGAACATGCCCTCAAAGTTTGTCAAAGTATTTCTGAAACACCCTGTATAATTCCTTTAGGGATACTAAATCATTTTCATCTGAGCGCTGATTATGCACTTCTGGAAGCGAATGAAAGTTAAACCAAACAGCTTGCCACTTTTATAAAAACAGAAAGACAACAGATTCTATGTAATGTAGTGTGTGAGCTGATCAAGAAAAGGACAGCCTGAATAAGATGGAGATCTTCGGGACAGAGTTATCAGAACAATATCAGAGACTGCTAGACAGCGAACGAATTTAAGAATAGACTAAGTAAGTATTTAAGAATAATTGTCGTTAAAAATAGTACCGGTAGTTGTTTCAATTTTCTTCAGGTTTAAATGGTTTTATATATATTACAGGAAAAATATTTAAATTACATTATTATTATTATTATTATTATTATTATTATTAGGGCTAGGATTTTGATGACCTATAAACCATGAAAAAAATGTACTAAAACAATGCATTTATGAACTAAAAATCTTTCAAAAATGTCCTTAAAATGCCCTAAAAATTGATCTTACATAATTGGCTTAGTAGGAATATTAATATATAGACTAGTAATTAAATTAAATTCTACTACCAACATTCAAGTTTATTTAATTTTACATAATTTTTCTAAGTAGTACACTTTAATTAATTGTTTTACCCGATGTAATTCCATGTAGTCTACCACAAGTCCATTCTTATCCGGAACTAGCAAGTATAGAGGAGTCTATATTGAAGGGTGGTTGGACTGATCCATTACGTGGGGTGTACTACGTTAAAAAGATAATATTTGTGTAGAAAAAGATTAAAATATTATACAAAATAATGGATATTAATGGATAAAATATGTAAAGAAAATATCAAAGGAAATAAATAATATTTTAAATTAATAATGAGGATTATGGCAAAAATTAAATGAAAATACCTAAAAAAGACCGAATAAAACAAAAAATGCTCTTATGAGTTGTAAGAGGTGAAAAATACAAAAAAATGCCCTAAGAAATATGTTTTAAAACACTCAGTTTATCACATAACATATAAATACTAAAGCAGCTATGTTTCTGGCTTACTAGAAAAAAGATGCAATTTCATCAAAATCCTAGCCCTAATTATTATTATTATTATTATTATTATTATTATTATTATTATTATTATTATTATTATTATTATTATTATTATTATTTAATACATATAAATATAGTACATTACAATCGCCAGATTTTAGTAAATTATATGTATTTTAAAAAAAAATTAGTGTTCTCCTTTTGTCATTGAACATATTTGAATGTTTGGTTAGAACTAGGCAGCCTGTATTATATAGTGTATACATTTTATCTTTCCACGCTCGCATGTGGACAAGTGCGCTGTGTACTGCCCCTTCCGCTCTACTTCCAGCGAGTGTGGAAAGATAAAATGTATGCACTGTGGATCAGTTGGTGTATTCGGTCCTAGACCCTGCTAAGTGGCTGCGCTGTTCCAATTCGTGTCTCGATAATTAAGATTGACAACAAATGCAAAAGCTTCCTAGATATAGCATAAAAAGTGCCGACTAATGCAGTATTATAAGGACCTGACAGTGATTCATATTTCCTAACTAAATTCTCAATTTCTCTGCAGATGACATATATAATAATAATAATAATAATAATAATAATAATAATAATGTTCGTTCATCATCTCCTACTAAGACTGGTGTGAGAGCGATAGTTTTTCTCTAGGCCTATTCAATTTCGAAATTAATGCATTATTTTAGTATTGCTGAATTTTTAGTACAGCTAATTCATCCAGAGGTGACGTACTAGTTGGCACAAAACACTTTTATGACTTTTGTCTTTAAAAGAAATGGGGAAGATGAGATATACTCCTTATTTAAAAAAGTCAATTAAAAATTGCTGTTTAGAGAGAAAATTTAAAGTTCAATTATTGTTATATCTGTGCGCTTTTCCTTCTTCTTTTGTTTTTTTTTTTTCATTTTTTACTTTAAGAGAGAGAAATAACTCTTCCGGCCTTAATAATTAAGGATGACCACGAGGATCCGGAAATTAATAGCAAACAAATATAATTAATATAATTAAATATGAATATTGTTATAAAATGTAATAATTAAGTACCATTGATTATCAATTATAAAATAAAATCTTAGAAGATGACTATAAAATTATACTTATAAATAAAAGATTTTATTTAAAATTAGCGTATCCTTAATTAAGGCCTTCTGAGTGGTATAAATGAAACTGTATAATCTACAGGGAATCATTGAGAATTTGCGAGATGATTTTTTTAATTTCAAAAGATGATATTGATAATTGTTTTAAAAAATGATATGTAAATTTTGGTAAAGAACTCCGAGCACCAAAAAATAAACCTGTCACTGACCAATTGAAGAGAGGGATGTTATACTTGGCACTAAGGTAGGGAATACAAGGTTCATAAATGGCCCTCTTTTCCTGATCAACCTGATGATTTTGGTTTAGATCTCTCTCTATACGTATAGTTGGATCTATGATAATAGCCTTTTGTTGTTGCCTGTTTATTGCTATTATATCCGCCCTTCTGTGAGAGTCTCTTCAGAAATGCAGTGGACCTCTTCATGAACTTCCCAACCCTTGTTCCGAAGAAGACAGGCGATAGCTCCACGGACTCTATGATGCCTGTTGTTACGCAATAACTCTCCTTTCCGACAAAAGACCAACACGTCTTAACATTATGTGCAATGCCCCTGAGCAGAGTATGTAACTTACTCTTTCTGGGGGTGCTAGTGTTTTTATATAACAATCAATATGTGTCTTTGTTCTGATAATAAAGTATTATTATTATTTTTATTATTATTATTATTATTATTATTATTATTATTATTATTATTATTATTATTATTATTAGAGGGTTGCAATATAACGACTTTGCAGAAAAGTGAAGCGAATTGTAACTTCTGCTCAGAAGGCTTGCCTTCTGTCTCCTTCATCCTAGTCTGCACAAGCACCGAAATAGCAAATGTCAATCAGCCATCAATCTATCACTCAAGCAAAATATCCAATTAGTTTCAGTGCTGATCCGACAAAGGAAATGTTTGCTCAGAGAGAACTTTAATAAAAGAGAATGCGTCTATCCGGCCGCACGAACGCCACCAAGCGTGAAGATCGGGAACCAGTGTACAATAGTCGTTTCTTTCGCTATCTTTCCATTTCATTTTATGAAAATTGCTCTCTCCCAAAAGAAAGGAAACCAACAAAAATCTTATGAAGGAAATATGGAAAAATAAATGGGAGGTTCCCGTGGGTGATTCAGGGGAGAAGTGTGGGCCACGGGGAGACAAAGGCGTGTGGCTGTCAGCTCACAAAGTGGCGAGCGATTCGAGGTGACAGCACGAATATAAACTTCACGCTCCTCTGTCGGTCAATACTGTGGTTCGCGACAACCACACAACAGGGCTACTCAATCACACGGATCACGGTCTTTAGTGGCAAAAAATAACGAGTCTTCACTTAGCTAACATCTTCATTACACGGTCGGTCGCGATGCAATCTGTGAGTAAGATACACACGGTTGTAGGTTCGAATCCAGTGCAGGACATTCGTGCTAGTGTTGTATGGTTACTATGCCTGTCAGAGTGATGCATTGGAGTTAAATCGCTCGCTTGAACTCGGTCGAGTGTCGCATCCTCGAGTGAGATAAGATCGGTCGTGATACGCTCGTAATAAATAGAAGCACAGTACAAGGTCATCTCACCGACATGTCTTATCTTGTATGGAAGGCGACAGATAAGATACACATATGTTTTGCTCACACGGTAAAAATAAGGCTTTATTTTCTGCGTTTATGACAAACGTTAATGGAACAGTCAATGGAACGTACCAAAACAGGAACATGAAGTTATAAATAAAATAGTATGAAAAACTTCGATATACAGTTATTATGCTAATTAATAATTATTCAATATTTTTTGTTATGTTTTATTTAACGACGTTCGCAACTGCAGAGGTTATATCAGCGTCGCCGGATGTGCCGGAATTTTGTTCCGCAGGAATTCTTTTACATGCCAGTAAATCTACTGACATGAGCCTGTCGCATTTAAGCACACTTAAATGCCATTGACCTAGCCCGGGATAGAACCTGCAACCTTGGGCATAGAAGGCCAGCGCTATACCAATTCAATATTTGATTTACCACATATATAATATGATAGGTCCATACATAGTGTTCCGCCTATATACTGCGACAATGTAGAAACGTTTTACAAAATATTATTGATATAGCAGTAGATTAATAACAAGATTAGTACAGAGATAACGTCACAGAAAATATAATAAAACGAATAATCGTGCTGCACAACTGTTACAGACGCAAAGATTGATACACTAATTATTAGAGATTATTATTATTATTATTATTATTATTATTATTATTATTATTACTAGAAAACTTGATACAGTTCTTGCATTATCGTGATTGTGTTCTCCGTTTATAATAATTACATTTACATCCAATAACATCTATCAGATGTGGCAAAAACAAAATCACTCCTGTGTGGGGGGGGGGGAACATTTACCTACAACATTTATATTACATTTTAAAGCAAGTTTTGTAGTTGTACTATGGACAGTTTAGTTAAACACTGCAAAGTTTTGAAATGATAAACATCTATGATGTTACTACACAGTTCATCACTGTAACAAGAACGAATGTCTAACGCTTGGCTTATAACGTTCGAGGATTTATCGCTCGTGACAATTTTACCCATCATCCATGTGCGCTACCTATCGGATTATGCTATGAACTACTTGGCGCTCGAGCGAAAACGTCCGATGCAGACCTCTGATGCCTGTCAATGGAGCCGAAATTCAAAAGTTAAAATGTAGCTGAGACTGTGTGATACTTAAGGGCAATGAAGTCGTCAATATATTTAATTACTCATACAATTATTGTTTAAGAAAAGGGCTCTCCTGTAGCGATTGTATTTTTACAGTAACAAAACGTATCGTACTTATCGAAAAACGGAGAACGTATTTCACAACTGTAATAGCATTTATAGATTACATAAAAGCTTTTGACAAGTTAAAAGGAAGCCTGCTATGGAAATTAAAATTACTTTATTATATAATTATTTATAAAATATTTGCTATATATTTTTATACTCGTTGAGTGGAAGAGAAGGCTTTAACTATACAAATGAAAATAAATCAATTAAATAAATTAATAAATAATTTAAATTGTAGGATGATCGTAGTATCGTTCTTTATCACTAGAATGCATCGTGAACAGTCTGCGGGGTCTAGTTTTGAATCATGAATAGAATGTCAGCAAGTGTTCCCTAATAGTATAGTGGGTGTCACATAAGAACAGTTCCTAAACAGCAAATATTGCCATCTTGTCAGTGTTGCCAACTGTTACCAGATATCACACGATCCTACGTACTAAATGACTTATTTACTTACCGTACTTTATGTTGGAAGGTTATTCTAAATAATTCAATAATTTGTAACACATCTTCGTAAGCAAACTATACGAGAAAGGGATCAACATGTCAAGTATTTTGTCTGGCAATACGAAATTCATTGGTTTGACTAAACAACTGACTCACGAGACCTAACCTACAAATGTATTTTGTTTGATCACATGAAATTATTAGTACCAACTCCGAAAACTTACCTGCATAAAGCAACACATAAAATAACTATTATGTATTAATATTAATACTGATATTAATTAATTATTATTATGTTCAAATTTCACTAGCTTCCAGTAACCGGCTCAGAAATCTAGTACAATTTTAATTTCATGGCACTCCAGTACCGACAAATATTGTCGATATTTGTCTCAGCTGCCAACATACCAGTTTCAAAATCACTACCATTTGTAGTATTTGTCAGTATCGCAATTCGAAATTAAGTTGGCAAAAGAAAATTCAACCTATAAACTATAAAATCATCACAATCCACTAGCATATGTAGTAATGGGGGAAAAATCGTTAGGTGTCACCCTTGGGATATGAAGTAAACTGACCCGGACCATATCTGTGTCGCGCGCGGAACATGACGTCACGTCGATATAGTCTATGAACACGCCCTGGGGCAGAATGGAAGTCTGCTATGAATAAATTAAGCTCTAATATCTCGGAAGATATTACTTTTAGGACATGTTTATGAGAGCTTTTTACTTGTTTGAATGAGCTCTACCACCTCTTAAAATATTAGATCCTTTTTATCACCCTGTATAGTATAATCCTTTTAAATTAAGAAGTTGTAACAAGTTGTGTACAGTTTACTTGCCATATCTTCGTATTCGCTCATGGGGATTTCTTGCTTACCTGAAAAGATAAGAAAATATATCAAACACAATAAATAAAATCTTATTTAGACAGTGGATGCGGGATGACTTAAGGAAAAGTTGTGTCTTTAACACTCTTTTCTTCAGTATAGTATAGCCGTTGGCAGCAACTTCAAGTTCGCGTTCACGAAAATTATACGAAAAATTCTAAAAAATTTGCTGTTTAACAATTTTGTTGCGTCTAGGTAGCTTAAAGACTGGAAACGGTGAGTAGTTTCCTGAATTATACAGTCACATACTTCCTTGGCTTCAATTTTCTAGGATTCCATTTTCCGTCGCTTGCTAGCGGATTCAGGAGAAACCTCATAGGCCTACGGGTAGATGGCAGCAGCAGTCTGATATTTGAATTACCAAATACATTGTAAATAGTTCCGAGTTCTTCCACAAACAAGCATTCTCTCGTTACGCTTTACTTTTGCAATCTCCAAGCTGTGTTGTGCTGAAGCTGACTACAGCATTTCCCCGCGTAAAAATAGCCAATTAGAGCAGTGATTTTTGCTTCGCACATGCGCATAAATGTCTACATTCTCATATGAAGTTCAGAGTAGCACAACGAACCCCCTGAGGCACCAAAGAGCGAAGAGCGAAGACTAAACACTCGATAATGCGTCATGAATATAACCACGGGAAATTGTTAAATGACAGATCAGATACTATGGTATTACTAATACATTATTTGAGCAAAAATTATCACTGTGCTGTAGCACATAGGGACGGGCCGCCCCTGAAGGAATGTATTACAGTACGTTATTTTTCTTTTCCTTCTGACTTTACGGAGACACAGTAGCATGTTGACGTCGTATGTTTACGTTTAAAACCTGTTCAGCCAATGGTTTGAACGAAAAAAATGTAATATACAGGGTGTAACAACTTTAATGTTTAGAATTTCAGGAACATATTCCCTGACACATTCTACGTTGATTAAACCTAACATACCTATATACGACATTGAGAGGTTACAGAGATAACAGAGCTGGAAAAAATAGAACTTCTTGCAGCTCCAAGCATTATACCGTTTATACAAGGACTATTTTATGGCATTACTAAGTAGAGATACATAAGAAACATTTGAAAAGCAGTGAATGAAAGAAATTTTACTTTTAAGAGAAATTAAATTAAAATTGTTTAGGTTGCTAAGGAAACGAAACAGACAACAGTTTAAAATAACAGTTGTGAGAAAAATAAACCGTATTGTGACTAGTCTTTTTATTGAGTTTTGACCATTAAAACATGCCTTTTGTGTACACACCTCAGGAATATGCCGACATAGTTCATGTGTATGGACTGTGTGATGGCAATGCAACAGCAGCTGTTTTTTCATATCAAGCACGGTTCCCAAATCATAGGATTCCTAGTGCACAGGTATTTTCACGTGCCTATTGGCAAATTTCAAGAAGTACAGTGTTTGGAATCTTAAGGACATTTTTTTTCAACTTTGCACTGCTTCTTTCATACTCACAAGTAGTTGATATTAAAATGTAATATGGTACTAATAAAAATAATGACATAGACATGTCACTTTCGGAAATTGGTGTTACTTCTTTCAGTATTCAGCGATAAAATTAAACTAAAAAATTGAACTTTGGGGTACAAATACTCCAAACCTATAGAACTTTGGATATAGGTATGTTAGGTTTAATCGACGTAGAACGTGTCAGGGAACGTGTTCCAGAAATTCTAAATATTAAAGTTGTTACACCCTATATAGTAAATGTGCACCTACATTCAACGATAAGTCATCCCGCATCCACTGTCTACTTATAAGATTAGGTCGATGTTTAATCTATTTCTAAGAATATAGTAATTTCTGTTCAAATTCTTATATTTTATGGTAAAATTTACAATAGCAGTACTTAAGATTTTAGCAAAATCCTAGCGCTTTATTTCCTTCTTAAACTCTCATAAAGATAATTTGGTCTGATTCTGAGTGTCATGATTACAGAGTCGGCTTGGAATAAAAATTCATTCTTCACAAGAAAACATTTAATTATTTTTACCCAATACTAACAACGCACCGCTGAAGTTTATAGACTCCATTGAACCCTGAAGCTGTAGAAAGCTCTGTGCGCAGCGAAGCTAATCTGCAATTCTGTTGTACGAATAGGCTTCAATATCGCGTTCTCTCGCTTTATGTCCCGCCATTTCGGCCGAATAACTGCTAAAGACTTGATGTGAATTTTTTTCTAAAGTGCATTTTCAAGTGTTCTCACAGATCGGACACAAAGGAAACAATTTCCTGAGTCCAAGACACATGCAGCCTTTTTCTCGACCTATTGGAGTCGCAACACCAGGGGCAAGGCATTTCCAGCGTCGTTAGCAACGTCGTTTCCATGTTACGAAAGGAGCGATTTAACTTTATTCCCGTCTTCTTTTCAGCATATAGTAGATAGCTGTATATGGTATATTGCTCCCTTGCTATTTACAACACTGCATTAACTACGAAGAATATGTATGACGTCATAAAATATTAATACACGAGGTCTATAAAAGAGATTCTTATACAAGCATCAACATTTATCCATGAAAACGTTACCATTTTCTGCTTGGCTATATTTGTGGCGCGATATTTTCATGTAGAATATCTACGCCTTTGTCCTCCTTCAGTTTTGTATATACAGTACGTACTATTTAACATTTATATCAGGGCAGTACCAGTGTGCCATGGCACCATCAATGAAAGGAACAAAAAATAATATCCTAAAAAGGAGTTTTAATAGTTTACTTCTACACATTTTATTCGTATTTCATCTGAACGGGCGCGCGCACAGATCGGGACGCACTCTTGCAGCGTTTCTCCGAACAATGGAGCCAGTTCGGTGTGGCATTATCTGCCCCCATATAACACTGTACAAAAGGCTACTGATTCTAGTTCATATGCGTTTCTTATGGCAGACTTTGAGCCGAATTCAATTTTACTCAGTAGTTAACATTCCGCCCGCTAGAGCACAGTAATGCAGAAATTTCGCTAGATGGCAGGGTTGTTGGAGACGTTTTCAGGGAACCATCAAGCGCAGACTTGCACGAAAACACAAGTTAAAGTTCCGCGCCAAATCTTAATGTAATGTTGCCAATTCAAAACTGATGCACACAACTTGGATTTGTATGTGTAAATTATTATCCATTTAAATATATTGAATGCAGAGATAGTCAGTCATGGTTCTTTTTAGAAAGATTTTTTTTTCATATTGTGTAATACTATTTGTTAATTTTGTGTAATATTTGTTTTATTTCGCGGCAACTAAATATCGCTACACTGTTGCTATAGTATTGATGCTTCTGTTAACAATACATGAGATCTGTGCAGGACATGAACATGTGTTATTCAGGCTGATACCTTGGATTCATCGGCCTGTTAAATAAAGTGCAAACGTATTCATTTATTATCTATATCATTGTTCATCTCGCGAGTTTTTGCCAGTAATTTTACTAGTTATGAAAGTTATTTGTATTTGACTAACAATACTGAGAAAGTTTTGATTATCTGTATCTGTAAATTTCGTTATTAGTTTCGGAAATGTTATTGTAACTGTTACTAGATGCATTATTAACTGCACACCTGGTAAAATAGCTGGTTTAACTAATGTGTTTTATATAACCTAATGTAAACGTGAGCTGTGATTATCATCTTTTACTTGGGTGATTTACATGCAATCATTTTTTTTTTTTTTTTTTTTTCATTTTTGGCACCACTACCAGAATGCCTCACCGGCCGCCACTGATTTATATTGAAGTTTATTGTTAGTAAAATAACATGTACAAAAATACAATCTTAGTTCTTCCCTGAAGGAGTAAAAACTCGTGCTCAGGGAGATATCTAAACACAAACAAAGATAATTATTTGACACAAAGTGGGTCAAGAAAAAAAATTACAGGAATAAATTAAATTTCAAAATACAATTTCAATTTTTAAGTCATACAAATACATATACATATTAAATCAATATATATTCTTTAAAAATTAAATTCCTAAAGCTATTTTTTAAATTTCTGATACTAAAATTTTCCAAATTTGGGTATTTATCAATTATTTCATTGTATAACCTTGGACCAAAGTAGATACCATGGCTCAGAGCTGTGCTTGTGTAACACTTTGGTTCCTCTAGTCGTATAAAATCGGATCTTTTAGTTCCATATTTATGATGATACAATTTGAATTTATTACGATTTTTATGTATGAAGATTAATAAGGCAATATAATAAATCTGTTTAATTTTCAAAACATTAAAATCAGTGAACAAAAGCTGGGATGAGTAATCAATTGGTTTATTAAGGCATATTTTAATTATTCTCTTCTGAATAAGTCTTCGTGGAGTGAGATTAGAAATACATGCATGTCCCCACCCTAAAATTCCATACTGGAGAATGGATTGAAAAAAAGCTAAATAAATGAGACGTAAAATATTAATTGGTAAATATGACCGAAGTATAACAAAGATATAAATTGTTTTACGTAATCTCTCTCTCTCTCTCTCTCTGTCTATATATATATATATATATATATATATATATAATTTAATTTAATTTAATTTCTTCCTGTAACCAGTACAGGTTGCCATCAACAAAGAGTACCATGATACAATAGAGCAAAAGCCTTGAGGCTTAGTGATAAATTGTTGTTAGAGTGAAAAATAAAGAATTTGAATTATATTGAAACACATGATATTAAACGAAGTAACGTCAAGGAGATGCGAATTAGCCATGGTCCATATGTATGATGCCTGAAAATAGCTATTGAGGCTTTGAGTGCTGCAATTGTTAGATCTCTTAAAATACTTTTATGCAGGCCAAAAGATTTACAGAAGTCGACTAGGAACCGGGGTATGGTCCCACGGGCTCCTATCATTAGTCCCGTAATGACGATGGATTCCAGATGGTATTTGTCCTTATAAAAACTGATGGAAGGTTCATATATATTCCTTTTTTCCTCGTGTACTTCTTCTGGCTGGTGTTCGTGCGATTCGAATCTCACAGTAGGGTCTATGATGTAAACTTCAAGAGAGGGAGGTTTAAATGCAATGATGTCAATTCTTCGATTAGTGCCCTCACTGGATATGCCGTGTACTTTATATATATATATATATATATATATATATATATCTTTGCGAGACCTAAACCAATCCGAACGTTTGAGGTATCGATATATCAAGAGTAGTGATGAGATCGACTAAATAAATAAAAAAAAAATATCTGGAGTAAATGGACCCTCAACTTTCAAACAGTAGTCGTCAAAATTGATAAACTTTCAAAATGCCTCAAATTTGGAACGCTGAGAGAAAGAAAAATTGGAGACGAGCTCAACAGGAGAGAAGAGCATTCCAAGGCGAATCAAACAAACCCAAGACTGCCGCTGGAAGTATGAGAGACGGCAGAGAGAGCGCAAGACAGCAGCGGCGAACTGGCCTGTGTGGCATTCGCGATCGACGCTGACAGGTGGGCCATCCTATCTCAGTCCCTGATAGAGCCAGGCCCTGTCCACACACGAGTAGCCTCAGGTGCCCCAATTCCTTCCTGAATCAGCATGGGAAACCAAGACTTCACTAGAGCCTGTTTTTACTACTGCAGATGAGGGGGAGATGAAGTGTTGGTGGAATGATATAGGGAAACGGGAGTACCACTGGAAAACCCTCTGCAACGTCTGCATTAACCACGACATGACCTGACCGGAGATCGAACCCGGGCCAGCGTGCTAGCACTTGAGTGACAGACGAGGCCTGAGCTGTAGTACTGAGTTACCCCAAAAGTTTCCAGGGGGCTATTCTGTTCCTTCTACCGCCATTGAATCAATTTTTCATTATAATCAACCTGATTATAGGCCAGTGATGTCAATTGATGCCCATAGGAGCAAGCGCGCGCTTTAGAGCTCAGGGGAGCCTGAGCGCTTTACAGCTGAAAGGAAAGAGACAGACGAAAGAGGTGGTATATGCCGCTTGGTCGAGCTATATTCAGGGATGGCCAGCACTGATTCAATAGATAAAGGGAAGAGAACTTATTAAAACTGTATCCATGGTAATTTTTAGATTTGTCTGAGAAGTATAAGTGCATTATAAGAATGTAAGTTTTAATTTTAATGCTCATGTTTCACAAGTTTGATTTTTTATTCAAAAGAAATATTTTCTCAACTTCTTTTATAGAAAAGTGAAATTTTCAAGTATAGGCCTATTTATTTAGTTGCCTTACAGAATGTTTTCGTAAATCTAATATACCGTATATACGTATTACTGAAGATAGTGTATTGAAAATGTTGAAAATATTCGCATGGAAATTGTTTGTAAGGAAATGAATTAACAAAGCAACTACTGTTACATCATAAGCAAAAGATACGTGCCCATGTGTTGTAAAAATGTCAGTCTATAGCTTCAGCAGATTTGGAGAAAATAATTTAATATTCTGATGATAGGAAGTTGCTCACAAATATCACCTTAAAAGCATAATGCGATAAGAGTTTTGTTATGGAATATGAGTTACACTTAAAACAGATACAGTACCTAGGTAACTTTGCTTTGTACTGTAATATTGTTTTGATTAGTTTATTGATTATTTTTATAAGGCTAAAGGTACCATCAATATCAATTCCAACTTATCATGTCACAATCTCATTTTTTTTCTGGATATCAGTTTCTTTATGATTGATGTATTTCATCCATTTAGTACAGTATAGTTGTACTACTACGGAATTTATGTGAATATTCCTTCTTAACTCTCTATTACGTTATTAAAATTTAAAACACAAGTGCAATATTAAGAAATTGGTATTAGTACTTTTGTTTTACAGACAATATAGATTTTATCAAATAGAAAGAAGCCATATAAAAATAACGACATAAAATTTCACGTTTGCAGTTTGTGCACCACTGTTTTCTTAATGCAACAGGTTGCTTATTCACATACACAACCCTTCCTCTTTCCATACTTAGCGCTTGATGCGCGCGCATGACGTCAAGGTCAGAAGAATGCGCTTGTTTTGACATCACTATAATAATAATAATAATAATAATAATAATAATAATAATAATAATAATAATAATAATAATGATTTATTTTAGCTGGCAGAGTTAAGGCCGTAAGGCCTTCTCTTCCACTCAACCAGCAAAAAGTGTATATACATATGCATGAACTTACAAAGAATTCAACAATTTGATTTAGGTGAGAGTTACATGTATACAAGAGTTATTTACGAATTAAACAACAAAATACCATCAACTATTAATTAAACACTGAAATAAACTGTGTAGCAGAATTAAACTAAAATACATAGAATGTTAATATATTTCAAATAATATTAGATAATAGAAAGAGATTATTATGAGACAATTTTGAAAATGCAGCACAATCAGGATGATGTCTAAAGAAAAAAAGCAACAGTGTAGTCAGTAATATTTTAAATCAGTATGATTGGAGTGAAATGCTAAGAAGGTTATCTTTTAAGCTGTTCTTAAAGGTGTTTGTTGTCTTGCAGCCCCTAATACTTTGTGACAAGGAATTCCATTGACGCGAGATGTATATTGTAAAAGATGATGAATAACAAGATGTTCTATGAAGAGGTATACTTAGCGTGCCACAGATAAGTGATCTGGTATTTACGTCGTGGTTAGAGTATAGATAAGAGAAACGAGAAGAAAGGTAATTTGGTGTTAAGGTGTGCAGAATTCGATAGAGTAAAGACAAAGAGTGTAAAGTTCTGCGTTCTTTAAGTCGGAGCCAGTTAAGGATGACTACTGATCAGGGCGATATACCCCGTCAAGAGCAGTGACGTCAAATACAGCGGCCCTATAAATGTGCCTTCAAGCTGTACTATAACGTTGAATATACAGCGATGAGCACAGTAAATGTTGAAATGCAATTAAAATGAACGTTAATTTAATGGGAATGAATTATTTCGTGTTAAATAATGGGACGACAAACGACTGATGCGGGATCACGTGTCACGTGACGGCAACACAGACATTGCGCCGCTAATTGTGAAGAATCGCGGCCTCGATCCAGTGCGCGTTTTACATAAATCAGATGTGAGTGGGGCGCTTGACCTCGAGCTGTTGTGTTTATTATTAATAAATTGACGTCAATTTTGTGTGAAGTGATAATAAGTGACCAATTATCAACTATTGCACATAATCATGAAGGCCTGGACTGTCACTAGCAATGAGCTTCAGTTTATTTCCGAAAGAGGGAAAAAATCGCTGTGTGTGTATCTGATAATTGCTTTGACACTTCAGACAGAAATTAATGGAGATATCACCTCTTCCAACCGTGGGGCAACGGGTTAATATGTAGCTGGACCGACATTCAACGCGGAATAGAAACGTGCTGTGATCACAAATTTAATATCATTTATTTAACCCCAAACAGCAAAGGGTTTCATTTAATCCTAACACCACGTCAGAACAAATCATAATTAAAAGTAGGCTTCCTAAATGTGCTTCACCAAAATTTGTATAGAGTTATCATTAGGCGTAAAATGTGTGTTTTTGAAAGTTAATCAGATTGTTCGCCCAATTATGGAATATGGAACAGTAGGCTGGGATCCGTACAGACAAAAACCAAATCGATTCAATAGAAAAGGTTCAACGCAAGGCAGCAAAATATGTCAAAATGGGGAAGAGACATTGTGAGGAGATAGTAAAAGACCTAGGCCCGATTGTATAAACCATTTAATCTTAGATCAGAGGTTAAATTGATCGTTGTTTCAGCTGAACTTGGAATTTTATGTTGTATAAAGTCTAATCTGAGATTAATTTGTCTCAAACTAAAGTCAACTTTGACTGAAGAAATTTCTCCGATTAAGTTAGATGATCCAAGTTCAGTTATTTCTTTTCTGTTTGAAATATACGAGTGACAGATTGTGCAAATAAAATATCCATTATTATTAATATTAATAGATATGTTAGGTACATTTATATATATTTCTTTCAATTTCTTGCCTTAATACACAAACATTCTTATATTTTATGAGGCCCTATCGTGTTCAGCAGTATCAAATAACATAACCTATAATTATATTATGTTTATAACAACCATTAATTATTAATGGATATGATAGGTACATTCATAAATGTTCAATTAACTGTATTACTAAACGAAAATTGTCGTTTTATAAAGCTTTATTATGTTTAGCAATATCAAACACCATAACATGATAACAACTTGGAGAACAGTCAACCTTCTTCTTATTGTCCGCCATTATTTACATTGAAAAAAAAAAAAACCAGTGTCTCCAACAGAGTGTACAGAAAGTCGCCAAAAAGTAGTTGTAAAGTCGCTAGATTTCTCATTATCAACAAAGAAAGATTGAATTTGGTCACTATGGGGTGCTAAAAAGGTCACTAAAGCCCTATTTAAGCAATATAAAAGTTAAAAGAAATTGTTGTTGAAAAAGAGTTAAAATCGCTAGATTGCCAACACTGAACAAACCTGTATAACATGGTCCGCGCATCACGTATTTCACCTGTTTATGCGATGTTGCCAAATCCTTTTCACGTGAACTTAGATTGCATTTGAACCAAGGTAATTTGATCGCAGAAAAGTTTTATACAATAGAAGAAGTGTCTGAACTTGGTTTACTTTTCGATCTTCGATCAAAATTGATCTTTAGTCAGGGAGTTTTATACAATTGGGCCTTAGGGTGGGAACTTCTCAAATCAAGGCGACGAAAAACCAGACTCACCGCATTGTTTAAGGCACAAATGGGACACAAAGCATGGACCGACATCAATGCTAGATTAGCAACACCATCATACTTAGGAAGAACTGATCATATTAGGAAGTTTAAATGTAGAAAACAAAGAACGGACGTGGCAAAATTTACCTTTGTTAACCGCACAATAGAAGACTGGAACAGCTTACCTGCGGCAATCTTTCAGGGTGGTCCTCTTAAAATCAATACATTTAAGGAAAGGTTCAGAAGATTAGACTGAAAATTTAATTGGAGGTGCAGTGTAATTATTTAAGTTGTCATGTAATTAATTGAGTTGATATATAATTAATTAAGTTGATATGTAATTAATTAAGATGATACGTAATTTAGTTGATATGTAAATAAATTAAGGTGATATGTAATTAAGATGATATGTAATTAAGTTCGTGTGTAATTAATTAAGGTGATATGTAATTAAGTTCGTGTGTAATTAATTAAGGTGATATGTAATTACTTAAATTGGTTATAGTTGGGTGAAATAGAAGTACTTATAAGTTAGATTTACTTTTGCTTATCGTAGGCGTTATTATAGAATAGGTTTTTTTTATAGTCCTAGGTTTATTGCATCTACTATTGATAGATTTACGTTTATTTTATTTTATTTCATTTACGTTTATTTTATTTCATGTAATTGTAATTATTGTATATTATATATCACTGCCACCGGGTGTATACCCAATTGTAGTGTTAATAAATACATACATACATACATACGTACATACATACATATTCTTTGTGGGAGGATTTGTAATGGAGATGAAAATGAAATAACATCACTTCAAATCAAGATTTCAGGTATAACTCCCTGTAAAGTTGATTTGAATAATTTCGAGGGAAAAATTGTTCCGGAGCCGGGTATCGAACCCGGGACCTTTGGTTTGACGTACCAACGCTCTACCACTGAGCTACTCGGGAACTCTAACCGACCCCGATCCAATTTTTCCCTCTATATCCACAGACCTCAAAGTGGGCTGACAACCGTCAAGCAACCAACTTCGAGTGCACACTAACTCTGTGTGACTTAAATTGTGGTTTTCTGTTAACGAACAGTGACGTGTATTATGCAAATCAAGATTTCAGGTATAACTCCCTGTAAAGTTGATTTGAATAATTTCGAGGGAAAAATTGTTCCGGAGCCGGGTATCGAACCCGGGACCTTTGGTTTGACGTACCAACGCTCTACCACTGAGCTACTCGGGAACTCTAACCGACCCCGATCCAATTTTTCCCTCTATATCCACAGACCTCAAAGTGGGCTGACAACCGTCAAGCAACCAACTTCGAGTGCACACTAACTCTGTGTGACTTAAATTGTGGTTTTCTGTTAACGAACAGTGACGTGTATTATGCAAATCAAGATTTCAGGTATAACTCCCTGTAAAGTTGATTTGAATAATTTCGAGGGAAAAATTGTTCCGGAGCCGGGTATCGAACCCGGGACCTTTGGTTTGACGTACCAACGCTCTACCACTGAGCTACTCGGGAACTCTAACCGACCCCGATCCAATTTTTCCCTCTATATCCACAGACCTCAAAGTGGGCTGACAACCGTCAAGCAACCAACTTCGAGTGCACACTAACTCTGTGTGACTTAAATTGTGGTTTTCTGTTAACGAACAGTGACGTGTATTATGCAAATCAAGATTTCAGGTATAACTCCCTGTAAAGTTGATTTGAATAATTTCGAGGGAAAAATTGTTCCGGAGCCGGGTATCGAACCCGGGACCTTTGGTTTGACGTACCAACGCTCTACCACTGAGCTACTCGGGAACTCTAACCGACCCCGATCCCGATCGGTCGGTTAGAGTCGGTTAGAGTTCCCGAGTAGCTCAGTGGTAGAGCGTTGGTACGTCAAACCAAAGGTCCCGGGTTCGATACCCGGCTCCGGAACAATTTTTCCCTCGAAATTATTCAACATCACTTCAGTTCAGTAATATAGAAGGCGAATCAGGAAGAACAGTAAATATTTTATGGATTTGTAGTACAGCTGTTCTGAGTAAAAAAGTTCATATAAACATGTCCAATATTCAAACGAATGTGGAGATACAGTTGTTTTAATGGTGCGAAATGACAGTTGATATAAGTGACAAGCAGGAAAAACAAATGTCTTGAATGACACGTCTATTGTTTATTTAGATATGATATCAATACCTTTCAACACTTCAATGCACAGTAACAGTAAAGGCTCATTCACAATGAAAATTAAACATAACGTAAGCGTTAACTTAAGAATGTAAACGTTACGGTAAAATCAACAAGTCATACCATCAGTCACGATGGGAACATAAACATAACAGCAAACATACTTGGTAACCATGGAAACATAACAACGACGCCATTTCCTCATATTCTGTCGTATACTTCAGCGCTCCACGATTGTGTTCTGTTTGCAAATCACGTAAGCATAAGCATGAAAGTTTGGAGTTTGCAAACTTTCATGTTAACGTCTTACGGTAATGTTAATGTCAATGCTTATGTGAATCATTGTGAATGATCCCATTTGGTAGCCTGGGCGCAAACTTCTGTGTTTATGTTACGATTATGTTTAATTTTCTTTGTGAATGGGCCTTAAATCCTGCTCTTCTCAGACCATCTTGTCGTTTTTTTATGAGGGCAGCACTGTTCAATGCGAGCGATAAATTCGTTCCTTGTCTTTACTTTGTTTTCGTACACTTCAGTTTTCATCTTCCACAGAAAAAAATCGACAGGAGTAAAATCTGATCTATTATACGGGGAATGAAAAATTTCATCTGACACTAAATGTACAGGGCTTCGTCATGCTGGAAGAATATTCCCGTCCTCGTAGCCAAGGAAACTACAAACAGCTGTTTCTGTACAGCAACTATGAATAGTCACCCTCATATGTTCTGAAAAGAGAGACACGTACTGTTCCTTTGAATGTAATCAATAGTAACTTACGTAGCCATGTCTTTCTTCGTACCATTTGTAAGACTTGCAATGCGGAACATTCAAAGCGCTGTAGACCACACCTTTTGGAAATTGGGCATATATTTGTATTAACTTTTTATTCAGGATACTTCATACTACCACCCCCTAAAATAGTTAATAGTCCCCCTGAATCATCTGTACAAAATAAAAATTGTGTATTTCTAAATAAGTGAAGACCATAAGAATGTAAGCTGGAAATAGCTAACACACTATAATATAGGAAGTTGTATGAAGTGTCTTGTTTCAAGCATTTAGGGCCGTATTCATAAACGAGACTTTGGATGAAGACTTCCCAAAGTCGACTTTCGTAGTAAAGTTTAACTTTGTTAAAAGTCCTATTCATAGACAATATTTCTGCGACTTTGACTTTGACTTCAGTAAGTCTAGATTTGACGATCTTGTTCTAATGTTGGCAATCACAATCACGGCCTTCTAAACGAATTAAATTAATGAATAGCTGAAGTAGAGTAGGCATTGCCACAATCAAAGCCATCTTTTGAGTCAATGAAACAATTGAACATTGGTACATGTTAAGCAATTTTTAACCGTTCCTGCAGCTTTACATAAGAATAATAAATTATTCGAGGGCTTATTGTGAAACTAACGTACGTAAAAAAAATTGACATTTTTAGATCTTTACACCAATCGATAATAATTTGTTCTTCTACTTGGCCACAAAAAATCGTAATTCAGTTCCAACAGTCTTGTATATAACACAATTTCATAACTACAAAACATAATGGTATAGTTTATCTGAAATAGCACTGCCTGTTAAGAATTTTGTTGCGAATAAAAAAAAACATCGATTGTAGTTACATTAGTTTCACATTAAGCTCTCAAATTATTTCACTGTAAAATAATTTTATTCTGAAGATATAGAAGATAAGAAGATGCCACCAATGACAGACTATGAAAGAGACATATTATCCTGCTGTCAGATGGCATAGTTATTCCGTGCATGTCTGCAGAAACTACTTAAAAATTATTTGAAATCAATATACAAGAAACATTATTATGACGACAGCAGGATTATAAATTAACTGCATATCCAACTGTATAACCTATTCCTTATAGAATTAAATAGTCAAAATCAATATTAAGCTATCAATCCTTACCGGTACCTGTAGCGTAAAATCGCCATGAAATAAATTGTATTATTTATTGGTGGAATAGACAATCCTTTTTGATTATTCATCAATGTAAGTTGAAACATGACGAGGTATTTAATACGGTCTGTTTATCAAATCTGTACCTTGATTTTAATTTATAATCTATAATAATACGCTAAGGAACATGAGCAGCTTTAATAATCTCCTGGATGTCTTCAATATTCTCGGAAAATTCAACAGTTTTCCAAATATCAGCCATTTTCCTTGTGTCCACGAACGAAAGTCAAAGTCAAAGTCTAGATTTTTGGTGACTTCGAAGTAAAATCACGATTGAAGTTTACTTTCGTCAAAGTGAATAGGAAAATGGTGACTTTTTACTTTCCAAACTCAACTTTGGTCCAAAGTCTCGTCTGCGAATACGACCCTTAGGTTTTGTGGTTACTGACGATGGTACTCCAATGTTCCGTTATATATTGACTCTGCATTTCGAAGATTCGTTTAACTAGAGATGATCGCGTGCTCAGCAGTAAATGATTAATTTTCCTTCATAGGCGGTTCAATCTAATTGTCAACAAAACTTGTAGCAATCAAATAGCGATATCTCAATATTCCAAAGTAGATTAAAATTAGAAAACAGAAGACTCAGGAGTGGCCAATATTAAGAGCTTCGAAGGCACATGCCATTCCTACATTATTATTGTTATTATTGAAATGTTAATTGTTATGTTTTATTTAACGACGCTCGCAACTGCAGAGGTTATATCAGCATCGCCGGATGTGCCGGAATATTGTCCCGCAGTTCCTTTACATGACAGTAAATCTACTGACATAAGCCTGTCGCATTTAAGCACACTTAAATGCCATCAACCTGGCCCGGGATCGAACCCGCAACCTTGGGCATGGAAGGCCAGCACTATACCAACTCGCCAACAAGGTCGACTGTTATTATTGCAGATCGGCATAATAAAACACTCAGTCCACACTTGTGGAGTAACGGTCACCGCGCCTGGCTGCTAAACAAGGTGGCCCGGGTTCGATTCCCGGTCGGGGCAAGTTATCTGGTTGAGGTTTTTTTCCGGGGTTTTCCCTCAACCCAATATGAGCAAATGCTGGGTAACTTTCGGTGTTGGAGCCCGGACTCATTTCACCGGCATTATCACCTTCATCTCATTCAGACGCTAAATAACCTAAGCTGTTGATAAAGCGTCGTAAAGAACATACTAAAAATAATAAAAAATAAAACACACAGATTCAGAGTGATTTATCTCATGTTGTGTGTATGGAAGATAAGAATGCTTTCTCCATAGAAGGGTTCTTTCTTAGAAAACTGAAACAATGCATTGCAGCTACTGGAGTGCACGAAGAGTACAACAAGCAAACAAAACTCAGGGTAACTTACTCAGCTTCAGACCTCGAGAAGCGTGGATGAGAACCGAATAGGAAAGGTTGCACAACATCAATTTCAACTCAGACTGATCTCCGTTGAATTCTCTCTGCACCCGTCTTCCTTGAAGAAGAGATTTTTCTAAATCTTCGCCGCTATTAAACTCCCCCAGTTTCTCTTGCGCGGCGATTTCTCTTCATTTGCAAGCAAGTCACTCCTAATCTGTCTAGTCGCAGTCCACGTCGGACGCGTCAAGTCGCGATTCTCCGTTATAAATAGTCCTGCGTTCGATTAGTTTTAATTCAAGCTAGGTTTACATACTCATACTAGATTCGTACGGAAAGCAACTTGCAAGTCAACACTTCACGCTTCAATGAACCAGGGACTCTTCCCTCATGCACCGGCACTGTTTGTCTACATAAGTCCGTGAACACCAGGAATACCACTTGGATCTTGAATTATTTATGATAACAACAATAAATAAGTATATGCTATATTTAAAGGCAGTTTATATGCAATAAAAGATCATTTTTACTAGGGATAATGGGAGTATAAGGGTACAGAGCATCAGTTATTCACAGATTTCAAAAAGGCATATGACTCGGTTAAGAGAGAAGTTTTATATGGTATTCTTATTGAATTTGGTATTCCCAAGAAACTAGTTCGATTAATTAAAATGTGTCTCAGTGAAAAGAACAGCAGAGTTCGTATAGGTCAGTTTCTGTCAGATGCGTTTCCAATTCACTGTGGGCTAAAGCAAGGAGATGCACTATCACCTTTACTTTTTAACTTTGCTCTAGAGTCCAGGATAACAGAGAGGGTTTAAAATTGAACGGGTTACATCAGCTGCTTGTCTATGCGGATGACGTGAATATGTTAGGAGAAAATCCACAAACGATTAGGGAAAATACGGGAATTTTACTGGAAGCAAGTAAAGAAATAGGTTTGAAAGTAAATCCCGAAAAGACAAAGTATATGATTATGTCTCGTGACGAGAATATTGTACGAAATGGAAACATAAAAATTGGAAATTTATCTTTTGAAGAGGTGGAGAAGTTCAAATATCTTGGAGCAAGAGTAACAAATATTAATGATACTCGGGAGGAAATTAAACACAGAATAAATATGGGAAATGCCTGTTATTATTCGGTTGGGAAGCTTTTATCATCCAGTCTGCTGGCAGAAAGTGTGAAAGTTAGAATTTATAAAACAATTATATTACCGGTTGTTCTTTATGGTTGTGAAACTTGGACTCTCACTTTGAGAGAGGAGCATAGGCTAAGGGTGTTTGAGAATAAGTTGCTTAGGAAAATATTTGGGGCTAAGAGGGATGAAGTTACAGGAGAATGGAGAAAGTTACACAACACAGAACTGCACGCATTGTATTCTTCACCTGACATCATTACGAACATTAAATCCAGACATTTGAGATGGGCAGGGCATGTAGCACGTATGGGCGAATCCAGAAATGCATATAGTGTTAGTTGGGAGGCCAGAGGGGAAAAGACCTTTGGGGAGGCCGAGACGTAGATGGAAAGATAATATTAAAATGGATTTGAGGGAGGTGGGATATGTTGATAGAGACTGGATTAATCTTGCACAGGATAGGGACCAATGGCGGGCTTATGTGAGGGCGGCAATGAACCTCCGGGTTCCTTAAAAGTAAGTAAGTAAGTAAGTATATGTAAAATACAGTACGCTTACTATATGACGTCACGGAACGTATAGGAACGTTCCCTCTCACTGCGCGCCTATCGTACGGACCGAAGTTCAAGGGCGTTTGTCGGGCGTTGAATGGGTGCAGTTCGGCTCAATCTGTTATGAAGGGATTACTCATTCGTGCGTAGTGTAGCCCAAGGTAGTGTGTTTTTCCTAATTGTCTGAGAATGGTTTGTAGCATATTGCAGTGAGTTACTGTAGTTTTAAATTATGTAAAATGTGAAAGAAAATATATCACAAGTCATTTCAAATTATTTCACAAGACGAGATTAGTCGGGTATTTCAGGACAACCTTCCAACACTGAATTAAAACAGAAGAAGAGCACTTCGGAAATCTCTAGTGAGAATCTAGTGAGATAAGATGCTCTTGTATTCATTTTTAAATTGTTGAAAAAACATTTTTCCTCTACCTCATAATGTTACATCCCTAGCTTAAACGAAAATGTTTCTTCTCAAATTTCCACATATCTTTTTTGTTATTTGTATTTCAATGGCTTGAAAGCCCCTGAAAATCTGATTACCTTATTTTCCATTTACTTTAAATTTCAATCTAAACACAGAGCGCTTCAAGGCGGCATATCTTCATTCTGTTAGGCTCATTCTGCTCTGATTGTCGGTGTCGAGATTACTCGCTTTTCATCTTCTCTTTCCTTCCTCTCCTCATCTTTCGACGACACGCACATATTCTGACCACGTTTCACATTTGCGCGCCCAATCGATTTTTTATCCCCCCCCCCTTGACTCTCGGTCCCATTGCTGTTGTTTCGTACAAGCAATTTGTTACGTCCTTCCGCGTCCAGGGTGACAGATAGGCGGGCACCCCCCACAGGTCCGTCATGAGGCCCCTCGTGCCATCGGGACGAGCTTCTGAATTATATCTCTTAGATTAAACAATTTGTTCTCAGATTTAAAACAATAAATTACGGAAAGTGCACTGTTTGTTCCTATAGGTGAGCTGAAAATAAGAAAACTGATGGTTAGCAATAATATAAAAAATCGTCGAACTGAAAATAAATCGATGATAGCCATTACTATCGGAAAAAAATTTCTCTCTCCCAATATCTTTTCAGTTCAGCAGTTGATCCGATATAATGACTTGCAGTGCCGATCAGTTCTTGGTGGAGGGAGTAGTGACGGATGTATCCCGAGGATACTGGCCCGCAATACACATTTTCGTTCAACAAGTTCTAGTCGAACTTTTCTACTGGATACTGCTAAATACCGACAGCCAGTGCATTAGCCTTTTTGATAAGGGAAAATGACGGGATACAGGTTTGAACTTCATAAGTGACACCAATATGGCATCACTCATGAAGCAAGATGGACGACATTTCATCATTTGTATACTTAATCCCTTTCGTATAAGCATTCTTGCAATAAGTTTCATTATGACCAGATGAATCGTACCTATCTTTAAGAAGGGGGACAAGACTAACTGTAGTAACTTTCGAGGAATATCACTTTTGTTGACGTCGTACAAAATTTTGTCCAATATTCTTTTGAGAAGATTAACTCCATATGTAGATGAAATTATTCGGGATCATCAGTGTGGTTTTAGGCGTAATAGATCAACTATTGACCAGATATTTTGTATTCGACAGATAATGGAGAAAAAAATGGGAGAATAAGGGTACAGTGCATCAGTTATTCATAGATTTCAAAAAGGCATATGACTCGGTTAAGAGAGAAGTTTTATATGATATTCTTATTGGATTTGGTATTCCCAAGAAACTAGTTCGATCAATTAAAATGTGTCTCAGTGAAACGTACAGCAGAGTTCGTATAGGTCAATTTCTGTCAGATGCGTTTCCAATTCACTGTGGGCTAAAGCAAAGAAATAGGTTTGGAAGTAAATCCTGAAAAGGCAAAGTATATGATTATGTCTCGTGACGGAAATATTGTACGAAATGGCAATAAAAAAATTGGAAATTTATCTTTCGAAGAGGTGGAGAAGTTCAAATACTGTATCTTGGAGCAACAGTAACAAATATAAATGATACTTGGGAGGAAATTAAACGCAGAATAAATATGGGAAATGCCTGTTATTATTCGGTTGAGAAGCTTTTAACATCCAGTTTGCTGTCAAAAAATCTGAAGGTTAGAATTTATAAAACAATTATATTACCGGTTGTTCTTTATGGTTGTGAAACTGGGACTCTCACGTTGAGAGAGGAACATTGGTTAAGGGTGTTTGAGAATAAGGTTCTCAGGAAAATATTTGGGGTTAAGAGAGATGAAGTTACAGGAGAATGGAGAAAGTTACACAACACAGAACTGCACGCATTGTATTCTTCACCTGACATAATTAGGAACATTAAATCCAGACGTTTGAGATGGGCAGGGCATGTAGCACGTATGGGCGAATTCAGAAATGCATATAGCGTGTTAGTTGGGAGGCCGGAGGGAAAAAGACCTTTAGGAAGGCCGAGACGTAGATGGGAAGATAATATTAAAATGGATTTGAGGGTGGTGGGATATGATGGTAGAGACTGGATTAAACTTACTCAGGATAGGGACCGATGGCGGGCTTATGTGAGGGCGGCAATGAACCTCCGGACTCCTTAAAAGCCAGTAAGTAAGTAAGTAAGTAAGTAAGTAAGTAAGTAAGTAAGTAAGTAAGGAAGACCAGATGAATGGTTTTTGAGTTACTGAAATTAAAAATGCATGTTTTCAAAACAATCACCTCATACAAAATTTAACTTTCAGGTACGACTTTTTTTTTTTACGACATCTCTGATATGGTTGCACAATAACAAAGCATACAGAATGAGTCTAAGTCTTGGATCACTGCTGCCTTCTTTTCCATTGATTCTTTATTCTCATCGTGTTGTCTGTGAGGTTCGCGCCCTAGTATATGATCTGCAGTTTTGCTATTTGTACCTTAATCCCAACTCTAACTCATAGTCTCCTCCTCATGCAATTTATTTACACGCATTGTCCCGGCATCGTTCGTGTTGAGCCTCCATCTACCCGTTTTGACCGTCTTCACCCGCAGTGTGTAGAGGTCGTCCTGCCTTCTGGCTGTATATTCTGTCTACAGTATTGGATTCGACATTTGACCCTGTTGCAGAATTTAGGATTGGCAAATGAACTCTCTTCGTAATATTTTGTCAATGCTTCGTGTTTATTTCTGTTTCAATTGCATTATGTTTTCTCGCTATATTTGTATTTTCATTGCTATGTCCTACAAACTTCGGATCTAGGTGTTGTAGGGACACACTAGGTTCGGGTTGTTGTGAGTTGTTGTGACTGTTATTTAATCATCATCATCATCATTTTCATCATCATCATCCTTCACGAATTAGGCCTCTGTAGACCTGTTTCGGCCCCATCTAGCAGTCGTCTAAGAGATCTTTCTGGTTGACGATGTCCTCTAGGTTTATACTGCATCATAATTTTTGGGATTCTTGAATTTTCCATTCTTCTTACATGATCTAGCCAACTGAATTTGTATCTGCTGATTTTTTCTTCTACTGACTCTACTTCTAATTGTTCTAAAATTTCTTCATTCCTTTTTCGGTCTAAAAGAGTATATCCTGCTGTCCTCCTGAAAAATTTCATTTCCATTGCTTTGATTCTGTTCATGTCTTTTTTCTTTAATGTCCAAATCTCACTTCCGTATAAAAGGGAGGGTAATGCTAGTGTATTATATATTTTTATTCTTGTAGATTTTTGTACTAATTTAGCTTTTAATGTATTGTTTATTATTCCTAGAATTTGTGTAAATTTGGTAATTTTCTTGTTCACATCTTTTTCATTTTGATAAGATATTTCACAATCCAGATAATTTAAATTTTGTACTTGTTCGAGGCACTGGTTATTGTGTATTATCTTACTTCTGACTGGGTCTTGTCCTAAAAATGTTATTACTTTTGATTTTTGTGCTGAAATTTCCAACCCAAAATCTTTTAATATTTTATGTAATGTATATAACCCTCTTTGTATATTATTCTCTGAATTAGAAATTATGACTTGATCATCGGCAGAGAGTAAAGTATTTAATGTTAGAGCACTGGTTATTTTGATTTCTGATGTGTAGATTTGGTTCAATTTTAAAATAATTTCATTTATATAAATATTAAATAAAGTTGGTGATAGTGGACAACCTTGTCGAACTCCATTATTAACTAATTTTCTTTCGGATATACAGTTATTTATTTTGACACTTATTTTGCTGTCTGTGTAGATTTCTATTATATTTTGTAATAGCGAATTTGGAATATTTTATCTTATAATATGTCGAATAAAAGGTCTCTTCGGATTTTATCAAACCTGTTATTTAATGTAGGAAATAAATCACTAAATGTCGGCGGAACTAGTGTAAACTTCTCATGTACTATTTTTCGGGCAAATAAGGTTCAGTTGTGGTGAACTTTCACAACGGAAACATATTTGTTCTTGTCCAACATAAGAAACAAAAGCCTTATAGCTCTAGAAGGCATTAGTTTTACAACTATCATTTGTACGAGCCGTGTATCAGTTTCACTTGAAATTTGTACCGAGCTGGCCATTTTTCATTACTAACTTCGTGTACATTTCCATAATTATGTAGAACATTTTTAATACTATTATTATCTTATGACGAGTTGCCAAACTAACTTACTATTATGACAAGTGTTGTATTGCATGTTACCACGTATTCAAATTTTTTTTATGTTCTAGTGATATTTAACTTATTTTATATTTTTGTTTTCATATTTTCCGATAATGGTAATCTATAATGTGATAAGTTGAGCTATATATAATCATAATTTTCCTTACTGTGTGTACTTAAAAATAATGTATTCATTGTATGCCTTGTACTGCACTATTTTATTACTGCTATTATTATTATTATTATTATTATTATTATTATTATTATCATCATCAATAATTGTCTTATTTTTTATACTTTGTATGTCTAATTTATTTTGACCTACTGTTCACATTTTATTATGCTTTTTCCTTTCTTTCTGTATGTTATATATTATGTCTGATTTCTACTTACTTTTTTCATTTTATTATTATTATCTTATTCAGTTTTGTGTGTAAAATTGTAGTGTACTTTGTAAATTTGTAGTGTTTTTGTAACGCAGTTTTACTCCTGGTTGAGTGTTAGAGAAGGCCGTATGGCCTTAACTCTCCCAGGTTAAATAAATTATTATTATTATTATTATTATTATTATTATTATTATTATTATTATTAGTTCCGGAAGAATGTTAAAAATTCTTACTGCTGTAAATTCCTGATGTACAGAGGTTACAACTATATTTACCTTCTCTGCACTCATAAGTGTTACAGTTGAGTTGGCAACATGGTTACTAAATGAGTATCATACTTAACATTTGTTTTAAATTTTAAATACATTGCATTTTGTTTTCCTATTAATTGCAAAGTTTGTAATTCATCTTCACGTACCTTCCACCCACTTGTGTGTTTCCATGGCGATCGGCCTCTGCTTCGCTGTATTAAAGTTGCTTTCAATGTATTCTTCCTATTGACTTTAGTTTCCATCATGTTTATAACTTAGTGGATAGCCTAACCACGTTACTATCAACTTCAGGATATGCAGAAACCCACAGTATCTTAGCAACACACACTGACGGCACCAGACATCCGCTCGGCATGAGAGATTCAGGCGAACTGTTTTCTACTTATCATTTGTTCAATATCGTCTCGCAAGTTGAAGGCGATATTGTATTAAATACTCAAATATTTTTTGTATTGTGTATTGGAAACAATATGTGGAGCTATTTCCTGCCCCTGTAAAGACCTATAACCAAAATTTAGTCCACCTGAATTTTCCAAGTTCCAACTAAGCACCGAGCATGCGCCGTATGTTTAACTGATCGAAAATTCAGGAAAACGAATATAGCTTAGTTTGAATATTACCAATACAGCGTGGACGGAATGGAAGAAGATTTAAACGTTAAACCGTATTTTTATCATAATATTAATTACGCTCTAGAATATGCCATTAGGAAAGTTCAAGATAATAGACAGGGTTTGGAGTTGAACGGGTTACATCAGCTGCTTGTTTATGCGGATGACGTGAATATGTTAGGAGAAAATCCACAAACGATTAGGGAAAACACGGGAATTTTACTGGAAGCAAGTAAAGAGATAGGTTTGGAAGTAAATCCCGAAAAGACAAAGTATATGATTATGTCTCGTGACCAGAATATTGTACGAAATGGAACTATAAAAATTGGAGATTTATCTTTCGAAGAGGTGGAGAAGTTCAAATATCTTGGAGCAACAGTAACAAATATAAATGACACTCCGGAGGAAATTAAACGCAGAATAAATATGGGAAATGCCTGTTATTATTCGGTTGAGGAGCTTTTGTCATCTAGTCTTCTGTCAAAAAATCTGAAAGTTAGAATTTATAAAACAGTTATATTACCGGTTGTTCTTTATGGTTGTGAAACTTGAACTCTCACTTTGAGAGAGGAACAGAGATTAAGGGTGTTTGAGAATAAGGTTCTTAGGAAAATATTTGGGGCTAAGAGGGATGAAGTTACAGGAGAATGGAGAAAGTTACACAACACAGAACTGCACGCATTGTATTCTTCACCTGACATAATTAAGAACATAAAATCCAGACGTTTGAGATGGGCAGGACATGTAGCACGTATGGGCGAATCCAGAAATGCATATAGGGTGTTAGTTGGGAGGCAGGAGGGAAAAAGACCTTTGGGGAGGCTGAGACGTAGGCGGGAAGATAATATTAAAATGGATTTGAGGGAGGTGGGATATGATGGTAGAGACTGAATTAATCTTGCTCAGGAGAGGGACCAATGGCGGGCTTATGTGAGGGCGGCAATGAACCTCCGGGTTCCTTAAAAGCCAGTAAGTAAGTATTAATTAATATACGGTACAGATAATTATAGTAAATTACATGCAAATAATACATTGACACTTTATCACTTATCATTTACATTGAAAAAATAAAAGTATGTATGCGCGTTAATTATCAGTTCTCCAAGAATGAATTTCAAAGCATACAGAAATTAACACAATGAATTTGAAGACATCATCATTATTATCACCGTCATCAACATCATCAGCTGTTACTGCATTGCAACCCTTCTTGGGTCTTGGCTTTCTTCCACACGATCCTACCATGTACTGCATCTGCCGCTGAGCATTTTAAAGATACTACTTGGTCGGCCCGAATACCCTGTTCCCATATATTTTTTTGTTTAAACAATTGCTGACTTTCGAATCGCACAACGTGCCCATACAATCCTTCCTACTTAAGTGTGCGACAGTATCTTGAACAGCGTACAGCCTATACAGTTCTTCAGTTTTCACTACACCTCCGAAGACGCACCCGAGGATTTCCCTCTCAGATGTATTCCACCTGCTTCACTCATTACCCATGTCTCGCAGCCATTATTTAAGACATGTTTTATTATTAATGTTCTATACAGATTTATCTCTTTTCCGGGTTATGGATTTGGAGTTTAAAATATTATTCAGACCATAAAAGCTTCCATTAACTATTAACATTCACCTTTTCATGTTATTGGATCCTATATTATTGTTGATGTTCATCAAATATGTGTTTAAGTACTAACTCTAGTTTATTAAATTAGACATAGTTACATTTTAAACGTGAATACGTCTTTTTTTCAAGGTACAATAATTGTTGAGAAAATCTAATATTTTCTGCGTAACGAATAACAGGTACAATAATTGATGAGAAAATCTAATATTTTCGGCGTAACGAATACGTCCTTGTTCGAGGCACAATAATTGATGAGAAAATCTAATATTTTCGGCGTAAAGAATACGTCTTTTTTCGAGATACAATAAGTGATGAGAAAATCTAATATATTAGCCGTAACAAGAAATTGAAGATATCTCCCTAGATGTTGAATATGCCAAACTATACACATGCTGCCATCTGTTGAGTATTGCATAATGTACTTATAAGAGACTAAACTACTGCCGTTATCTAATAAGCAACTAACGTTATCTGCATTTAACAAACGATACTGTTATGATGACATAGGGTCCATGTAATAGAGAAGAGTCATCTGAAAATGGATGAGTTTATTGTTTATGTACAAAGAGATGTACTAGAATGTTATTAACTCAATCATTTTATATTGTTTTGTCAAGGACACAAAAGTCATAACCAGGCTTCCAGACTTGGGACCCGATATAACAAGTTTACAGTGCATGTACTACAGGTTGTTGACTCGCTGCAGGTAGATAGAGATGTGTTGAGGTAACAACGTTGCTATTTAGAGTAGAGTACGGTAGTATGGGGAAACACACACATATGGACATTCTGAAAGTAAATATACATTACACAATGACAATGTCAAAAGAATGTGAAAAGCATTTATTCTCCTGTCTTTTATAAGCATTTGTGTTTAATTATACACAGTGTTAAAGGTGGAAATAAGCATGTAGCAATTTTAATTTTTTCATTTATCCTACTGGTCGTCTTTAGGAAGTGCAGTTACAGTACCGAATTGCAATGTACTACAAGATACATTCTCAGTGTCTCAAACGTAATTCTTTTTCAGTTATCTGCCAAAGTTTGTACTGTAGAAAGCTGCGCTCTACGTCGCATGACGTGATAGGAGCAAAACGAAAAAACCTAACATCATTGCAGTCTGTAAGAGACAGTCCATTATTCTCGGGTGACTCTATGTCCACTAATTTGCTGTTTATATTACACAATGTTCCATATCCCGTTATTTTTACATAAAATTGATTTCCACTTCTGTTTTACACGTTCAGTAACCGGTGTACTTGGTGCCTCATTAATTCTCTGCATCATTTTCTCAACTAATTTGAGGGCTTCCGGCATCTCTTGCTCTGGCTTTTCTAACCGTGTAATAGTTTCAGACACAGTTTGAAAATAGGTTTGTATGAAAACCAAGTTATTCGTCAGAACCTTCAAATCTAGAGCGTTTTTCTTTGCGTACGCTATTGGTTGGCATCCATTCTACAGTACCCCACCCACTGTACGCTTTACCACTATACTCAGTACGCCGTTATGCGGATTTCCCACTGAACTGCTCTATTGGGTCCGAAGTCTCGAAGCTAATAAAATAAAACAACATATAAATCAATAAAGCAAAGACGTATTCAAGCAATCACAGGGCTTCTGTGAATTTTTGTCACTTTATTTAAACATTATATTCAGTTGATTATCCACGAGGTAAGAGAATCCTCTACTGTGGAACAGAGAGAAAAAGAGAGAGAGATAGAGAGAGCTAGAGGGAGCGAGTGAGAGCGCGCGGAGGGTTTATTCTGTCTTAAACATTCATAATTCATAAGCAATTTCAGCAGCAGTACGAGGAGTTAAACCAAGTTAGGTGTTAAACGAAATTTAATGCCTCTGCACATATTTGATAGGGCGTACTGTTACATAATCAACAAAAATTCACGACTTAACTTCCGTTTCATAACGGAATTAATGTGTGTGCTTACTTTATCAGAAGTTGTTTAGATACTTATAATCCACTAAAACTGGATAAAATTATCTTTTCGCGTGGCAAAGAAGATACTAATTAAGCGTATAGAATTGAGAGGGATCTTGCCAGCAGCGTTAACGCGGTGTGCGATCTTATTTCTCTAAAGGGAACAAAAGGTAAAATATTTATTATCTTTCTAGCTGCAGCGCATTCTGGTAGCATTGTACAGGGACATCATTTTATTTCTACTAACATTTCTAATATTAACCTGGCTATACCTTTGGATCAACGGTTACTACACCCTTCCACGACTGGAGTTCGATGATACTGGCGTAATATACAAACAAATCACTCTACTAGGTATAGGAGGGAAGAAAAGTAGTTCATCCATTTACGTAAACTATGAAATATCGCGATTTGAGTTCGATAATTTGCATTAGGTTTTCGTTTAATCAAAATACAGTACAGTATTAACAATGAGTGTTTTTACTCACGAACTGAGCTGTCCATGTCGACGTATTAATTATGCAGTGTATATTATACTGTCTACAAAACATTAGCGTACAATATAGAAAATGAAGTTAAATTGAAAAATAAACATAATATGGATATTTAAACACATTTTTGAAAATGGTGGCCGTTCATTTCGATACAGGCTACAGTTCTTTTGTGCATATTATGCACTATAGACTATTGAATCTAATTCCAATTGAAAATTCCGTCCTTCGTACTAGTAACTCATGTTGAAATAATTCTGTACCTACTCTATAAAAGAGTACCTTACGTACTGTAAATTCAATCTTCACTTCTGCCCGACCCGCACAGATAAAATTACTCAGACATGCTATCTACTATCAGTCCAAGTAGTTATTGGGTTATTTTACGACGCTGTATCAACATCTAGGTTATTTAGCGTCTGAATGAAATGAAGGTGATAATGCCGGTGAAATGAGTCCGGGGTCCAACACCGAAAGTTACCCAGCATTTGTTCGTATTGGGTTGAGAGAAAACCCCGGAAAAAACCTCAACCAGGTAACTTGCCCCGACCGAGATTCGAACCCGGGCCACCTGGTTTCGCGGGCAGACGCGCTGACCGTTACTCCACAGGTGTGGACCCAAGTGGTTATGTCCCAGGATCGTAGAAAGGGGGGGAATCACGTGACAATTACTTAACGAGGCCCTTTTATTTAAGTTATTTTAAACAGTTGTATAATATTACGTAGACGTGCAATTCCTAACAGAAATTAATGTTTTCAGAAAAGAGCTAAGACAGCCCAGCTTTTACAGAGGGGCGAGCAGAAGCTGGTGGGGGAAATCGGGATGCGACGTAGGTAAACGGACGACAGTACCTGTGCGAAAATATGATTCAATATTGAAAGCTCTTTCGTCACTGGAAAATGCGAACATATTTCTGGAACGTACTATACTCACTAACTCAGTACTGTTTACTATATGCGGCCTTGATTTTGTGTGGAGGGCTTCATTAGTAGAAGGGGTGGGAGTGAAGTACATTCAAAAACTCAGGTACAATAAAAATTGAAATAAAAATAAAATGATGTCCCTGTAGAAGCTTAGGGGTTTTTAGTGTTAATTACTCCCAACAAAATAACGTCAGCCAATTTAACTTGTATAGTAGAAAATCGTGTATTAGGAGATAATTTCGAATTTTAATTCCAAACAGAGATGTAATGTTTCCCAAAGGACAAAAGTTCGGTTCCAAACTGCATATTTTTAATGGCTCCCCGCTGACATTTTTTGCTGCGGTTGATTATTCATACAGTTGATGCAAGTCAGTGGTTGAAATCATTTTAAGCCCTACAGGAAAAGCTAAAGTAGGTCGCCAATATTAATACACAACCCCCCGAACATTACTACCATTACAGCACAGGATTTTTCCTGCATGAACAATTCCATTTCCCCGCTCTCGTGGTTTATGTACGCCACCGCACATTCAGGGGCGGCTCCATTATAGGCCTAGTGATGTCGCTGGTGATTAAATCATCAGTCTCGTGTCTACATAAAACCGTTTAAGCTGCAAGCAGAAACATTTCCATATCAGCCCAGCATTTATGAAACAATTCTATTACCAATTCGAAAGTCATTCTCGTATCAGCCCAAATTAAAAAAAAAAAACTGCTCCCTAAACAGTTCAGGTGGAAATATTTTCCTTAAATATATTAAGTTTTGAAATATTATGTCCTCAGATGAATTTACAGACCTCATTTTCACATCAATCATTTTTAACTTTCTTTTTTTTTTTAAGAAAACAGTAAATAATACTAGTACTTACTTACTGGCTTTTAAGGAACCCGGAGGTTCATTGCCGCCCTCACATAAACCCGCCATTGGTCCCTATCCTGAGCAAGATTAATCCATTCTCTATCATCATATCCCACCTCCCTCAAATCCATTTTAATATTATCCTCCCATCTACGTCTCGGCCTCCCTAAAGATCTTTTTCCCTATGGCCTCCCAACTAACATTCTATATGCATTTCTGGATTCGCCCATACGTGCTACATGCCCTGCCCATCTCAAACGTCTGGATTTAATGTTCCTAATTATGTCAGGTGAAGAATACAATGCGTGCAGTTCTGTGTTATGTAACTTTCTCCATTCTCCTGTAACTTCATCCCTCTTAGCCCCAAATATTTTCCTAAGAACCTTATTCTCAAACACCCTTAACCTATGTTCCTCGTCCACGCCTGTGGAGTAACGGTTAGCACGTCTAGCCGCGAAACCAGGTGGCCCGGGTTCGATTCCCGGTCGGGACAAGTTACCTGGTTGAGGTTTTTTCCGGAGTTTTCCCTCAACCCAATATGAGCAAATGCTGTGTAACTTACGGTGTTGGACCCCGGACTCATTTCACCGGCATTATCACCTTCATCTCATTCAGACGCTAAATAACCAAAGCTGTTGATAGAGCGTCGTAAAATAACCTACTAAAATAAAAAAAAAACTATGTTCCTCTCTCAAAGTGATAGTCCAAGTTTCACAACCATAAAGAGCAACCGGTAATATAACTGTTTTATAAATTCTAACTTTCAGATTTTTTGACAGCAGACTGGGTGATAAAAGTTTCTCAACCGAATAATAACAGGCATTTCCCATATTTATTCTGTGTTTAATTTCCTCCCGAGTATCATTAATTATATTTGTTACTGTTGCTCCCAGATATTTGAACTTCTCCACCTCTTCAAAAGATAAATTTCCAATTTGTATATTTTCATTTCGTACAATATTCTGGTCACGAGACATAATCATATACTTCGTCTTTTCGGGATTTACTTCCAAACCTATCTCTTTACTTGCTTCTAGTAAAATTCCCATGTTTTCCCTAATCGTTTGTGGATTTTCTCCTAACATATTCATGTCATCCGCATAGACAAGCAGCTGATGTAACCCGTTCAATTCCAAACTCTCTCTGTTATCCTGCACTTTCTTAATGGCATACTCTAGAGCAAAGTTAAAAAGTAAAGGTGACAGTGCATCTCCTTGCTTTAGCCCACAGTGAATTGGAAACGCATCTGACAGAAACTGACCTATACGAACTCTGCTGTACGTTTCACTGACACATATATAATTCTAAAATCATCATAATCATCACAGCTTCATTGATTAATCTTTTTAGACTCCTCCATCTTCAAGGATTTAAAACTGTGCTCATCGTCTTTCCTGACCTATTCCTCTAAGCTCTGTAATTTAAGATAGTTTCGACATGTTCAATGAAATTTTATTGATGTTTTGTTATTTCTTCTACCCGACTACGTATGTTTAATTTATGTGTGATATTTTCATTTCTCATTTAATCACGTCTTATATACTGTATATCTCGAAACTGGGCTCAAAAATCTCACTTCACAGACCCATGAAGAATTCTGTGAACTGCCATTACTTTATAGAACCTTAGAATTGTGTCAATGTTGGTTTCATCATACAGAGTTATTTTAATTGTACCTCATAAACACGACTTTTTTAATATTCGAGTCAATGTCATCAGTACTGTTAAGTACCGGCACAACCAAGGTACCGCATTTGGAATCTGACCTGTTGCACGGAAGCGTCTGCTAAGGAGTTTTGCTCGTGTTGGAAACTTTCCTGTAAATATTTGTACAGGGCATACCAAAAGTCCGGCAACATTTCAATATTTTATTACACAACAAATACTAATGACAGCACTTTCAAACACACGCCAGTTTAAAGTCAAACTCTCAAAGTTCTGTTTACACCTTACAGAGATTCAATGTGTGAACCACGAGTGACTCGGCAGATGTCCAAAAGATAATCAAACTCTTCCCATACCCTTTTCAACATATCCTCTGTGACCGTGGCGGCAGCTTCTCGAATTCTGGTTCTTAGTTCCTATAAATCACGTGGCAAAGGCGGTACAAACACACGGTCCTTCAGTTACCCCCATAGAAAAAAGTCACATACAGTCATATCGGGTGACCTTGGTGGCCATGTCATGAAACATCTGTCCCTTACTCCAGCACGTCCAATCCAACGATCAGACGAGTTTTCTTGCCGGCTACAACAACAGGCAGCAGACGACGATGACTTATTCAGCCCCTTAATTTTCAGCGACGAAGCGACATTCCATACGAGTGGGAAAATTCACAAGCACAACTGTCGTGTTTGGGGTACACAGAAACCTCACAGAATCATCGAACATGAGCGTGATTCACCAAAGGTGAATGTTTTCTGCGCGTTGTCACAACGAAAACTGTACGGACCTTTCTTCTTCATTGAGGCTACTATGACTGGACATTCACATCTGGACATATTGGAGCAATGGTTGGTGCCTCAACTTAGACAAGATCTCGATGACGATTTCATCTTGTCCACACCTGTGGAGTAACGGTCAGCGCGTCTGGCCGCGAAACCAGGTGGCCCGGGTCGGGTTCGAATCCCAGTCGGGGCAAGTTACCTGGTTGAGGTTTTTTCCGGGGTTTTCCCTCAACCCAATACGAGCAAATGCTGGATAACTTTCGGTGCTGGACCCCGGACTCATTTCACCGGCATAATCACCTTCATATCATTCAGACGCTAAATAACCTAGATGTTGATACAGCGTCGTAAAATAACCCAATAAAAAAACGATTTCATCTTTCGCATCCTATTATATTCATCCATGCCTTGAATAAGTAGGTTACTATCCGAGATAGGCATGCAGGTTTTTTGTTTGGATATCTTTTATCTGGAACACAGCAGTAGAATGTCTGTTCATATATATTTTTTTCTCCTAAATTTATTTCATGAAATTTATTCATTTTAGTATTTAAAATTAATTCGTGTGAGATTACGTGCATAAAATAAAAAGTTTGAATTATATAAAAAATACAGTAACATAGCTCTCTTTGACACAAAATAGATATTTACTTTATATCTAACCACTCTTTATCTGCAATTTACGCAAGAAATAACCCGAAGCCCCAGAGTAATTGTGAAGTACGAATATGAGAAGCGCGGTAAAAATAATGTGCAGAACAGTTTAATATTTATATAAGAGTGGCATATGTGCGACCACTGCAGGTTCTCTACCCTTCACAGTCGCACAAACATACCTTATTCTGGTGATTAAAGTCGTTATCATAAATTCACGGAATGATCTAACAATCTGTTTCAGTACCGGCATTCTGTTTATCTTCATCGCGAATGAATTCACTTCAGACATTTTGTCGGTCTATTCTAATGTATTCTGATAACTTATTTCCACTTTCTTGTACGAAGGAAAGCCAGTAAGTTCCAAATTTAAGTAGAGACCTACATTTCTGTACTGTCGTCCATTTGCCTACTTCTCATCCCGGTTTCCCCCCCACCTGCTTCTATTCGCCTCTCTGTAAATGCTAGTGGCTGGGCTGTCTTAGCTCTTTTCTGAAAACATTAATTTCTGTTAGGAATTGGAAGTCTACGTAATATTATATCCATACAACTGTTTAAAATAACTTAAATAAAAAGGCCTTGTTAAGTAATTAACTGTCACGTGATTTCCCCCCTTTCTACGACCCTAAGACATAACCACTTGGACGGACAGTAGATGGCATGTCTGAGTAATTTTTTATCTTTTCGGATCGGGCAGAAGTGAAGATTGAATTTACAGTACGTAAGATACTCTTTTATAGAGTAGGTACAGAATTATTTCAACATGAGTTACTAAGTACGAAGGACGAACCTGGTAATTGGAATTAGGTACAATAATCTATAGTGCGATAATATGCACATTAGAACTGAAGCCTGTATCGAAATGAACGGCCACCATTTTAAAAAATGTGTTTAAATATCCAAATTATGATTATTTTTCAATTTAACTTCATTCTCTATATTGTACGCTAATGTGCTGTAGACAGTATAATATACACTGCATAATGAATACGTCCACATGGACAGCTCAGTTCTTGAGTAAAAACACTCATTGTTAATACTGTACTGTATTTTGATTAAACAAAAAGTTAATGAAAATTATCGAACTCAAAATCACGATATTTCCTAGTTTACGTAAATGGATGAACTACTTTTCTTCCCTCCTATACCTAGTAAAGTGATTTGTTTGTATTTTACGCCAGTATCATCGAACTCCAGTCGTGGTAGGGGGTAGCAAACGGCATTTCCGATTCTCAATCGTTGATCCAAAGGTATAGCCAGGTTAATGTTAGAAATTTTAGTAAAAATAAAATGATGTCCCTGTACATGCAAGATTTCCTAAAATAGATCACACATATTCTTGGAACTATTCCCTTACTCGTATTTTCGCTTAACAATTGAAGGGTACACGGGAATAACGATCAAGGTCCATTTTAGAAAGTTTCGAGAAAAACGAATTTTGAAGTTTAAGCACTTAATACTGTGTTATGTGTGTGCTTAATAGAAATTGACGTAGTGGAATGTCAAGAACGATGATTTCTTATTACTAGCTATTACTAGTTAGTACTTCTTTTCCACTATAAGATGGCATTATTAACTCAATTTAGATTTTTGATGGACCTTGATCGTTTTTCCCGTGTACCCTTCAATTGTCTTTTGGCAGTAAAGTTACGACGTTTCTTTTATTTCCTCAAGGGATATTTTTGACATTAATTTAACTTCCATCCTTACCTTGATCCTAGTCTTTAATATAGGCTTATGTACTTTTCGTATATAGGAATTCAGTGTGCGCAGACCACCTACGGCATATTCTCTCTAGTCTCTGTTCATCCAGAAACAAGCCGGTGGCGCTACTGTACTGCTGTTTAAACAGACGAATCTCAGGGGTCTCTCGAGAGCGGACTGCATAGCACGAGAAGAGCCCACGATCGAACCCTGGGGCTCATCCCGGACCATCAGCCACTCTTTCAACTCTCGTTAGAATGTAATCTCCGAATTGTTGAATGTATTTATTCTATTCACAACAGTTGTCTTATAGGAATACCGAATCTAGTAGAAAATGTTACAGCAGTACTGTTTAACGACATCTTTAAGCAGCATCAAAATTGTACAAGGATTAGTAATGGCTGACAGATTTTGCCACGAGTTCCCCATGAGAGACAGGATTATTTCACGTTTCGTAAATCTACGACAAGAGACCCACAACTTTATTTCTCTCCCATTTTAAAAATTCTATAGCCATTTAAATTTTATCGCCCTCGTCCGGGCTTCATACCGCGGGCCATTGATCCAATATCTAGATCACCTAGGACAGCCGTGGCGAAAATGCGATGGTACGCCGAGCCACTGTGTAACCTGCAACGTGCATAGCACCTATGGAGGGAGGCGGACACCCGAAGGGGAAGTGAAGCAACTGTCTGACTTATTAACGGATTTTCATTTTCCTTACGTCAAGCACTTGAATAAAATTTTATACAGTACAAGGCTACAAACTAATGTTTAGTACGTGTAACGAAGAAAGAAATGAACAAGAAAACATAGGACACATTATCACAACCTAAAATTAACTGTCTTCAGAATGTCTCTGCGACAGAGTTTCGAAATCAGGAATTATGTCACTTACTGCCAGCCGTAGTTGATTACGAAGGTATTTGTCTGTCAGTCGTGATCTAAATTTGGTTTTTACTATTTTCATTGTTGAAAATAATTTTTCACAAACGTAAGTTGTAGCGAACATGGCTTCAACAGAGCAAGCGAAAGAACGAAGCTTCGGATATTTATTTTTTGGCAAAGATTTGAAAGGTTGAACATTTGTCAACTGCTTTCATTTAACATCACATAGTAAATCAGTGACTTTAAATCGAAGATCTAACCGCATTAGTCGTACCTCTGCTCAAAAAGGATCGACGTACAGAGATGATGATGATGATGATAATAACAATAATAATAACAATAACAACACTTAACCTTTTAATGTTTCATCAGTAACATGTAGTATAATGCCGTTTTATGTTATACAACAGTTTTCCTCGTAATACTTGTGAACAAATCATACATTTAATATTCTCATCATATTGGCAGCAAAAAAATTGCGTCTTCCCATCCTACTTGAAACATTCGTTTTTGTAGAGGTACATGGTTTCGAGAGAGACATTGCGACGATACGCCACTCGCAGGTCAGAGACAAATACAAATGGCACGGAGTTTGACTCCAGCGAGTGAGAGGGTGGGGTTGGGGGAGGTAGGAAGCAGGGGACATGCACAACTATCATTGCGAGCCACAATGTGCTCGTGAGTCACATTTTCGCCATGGCTGACCTAGGGCGACGAAAATGTTATATTAAGAGCTTATAGAATGATGGAAATTAAAACGAGAATACACCGAACTCAGTAAGGATGGATTTGTATCAAGATGTGAAGTGAACGAATCACGAAATCTAGTTCAGATTAATTACTGTTCAGCTTTCATCAATGTACTGTTCAATTCGATGACAGATATTTCGCATAAGCAGTCCAGATCAATGTAAACAGACACACGCTAGAACTCATGTGTTGTGTGGTAGACATGATGCAAGATCTCCAGTTAGAAACAACACAAGACATAGCTGACAAAAACACTACGAGACCCCGATCGTGACTTACACGCATCATTGAACCTTAGAGTTTCTCTTCTCCTCTAAAAAATAACATCTTAAATCACAAACTGTACGACTTAAGACTTTCACGGTGTCTAAAGTAGAGCGACATTTCTTTGGGCTTCTCCACTGTCTCGTAAATGTAGAAACGCCAAATGTTTCAGAGCTACTTGACAGATCCATCACCAAGGAAAAAAAAAATGGCAGGGAAACGTGTTTGTTTGATCCATTACCATTATGATTAAGAATGATAGCATTCTTCTGCTACGTAATCCCAAGGATATTCAATGATCCCCAGTCGGGATAAATTTCAATTTTGTCAAAGTGTATCAACCTCGGTTAAAAACGCAGTAATCATAGGTTACGAAACAACGGTTAAACAGTTACCGTGGTTAAAATGTAATTTCTTTGCACCATTCATAATCACCGATTACTTAAACATGGTTAGCGGACACCTTATTTAGCCAGAGTAAAGTCTACGGGTTCTACAAAATGACTAAAGGAAAGCATCCATACCTCTGCAAAGATAATAGTCAACGTCTACATGGAAACGTGTCCTATATTTTCGAGTTGCATTTGTTTGTCTTTGGGCGTTGTTATGTTTGCGAGTTGCATTTCTTCTCATTGCTGTTAGGTTAAAATCGAACAAAATGAAAAATTGAATGCAAATATGATCATATCCCAATGTGAGTCTGAAGTATTGATATACTTAATTACTAGATTTAAATGTATTATGTAAAAAAGGTAAAATACCCTATCCATAAAAGAAAAGGACGCATGTCCTCGTCCCCTTCGGAAGGGAACGTTCTCCCCGCCACCGTTCCTGGGTACCCAGCCTTCCACAATATCTCTGCCAGGATTCATTATTTAAGTGCACTTCCAAGGGCGCTTTGACATCTTGGAAGGGCCGTTGGAATGGGTTCTGTGCTGTTTGGTCATCTTGGCGGTATGAACTTAGAGCGGGGGGTAGGGAGCCCCCATTGGGTGAGCGGGTGAGGGATCACATGCGGCCGGTGGGCTGGTACACCTCATCCTCATTCATCCCATAAATTCGGGGTGCACAATAGGCCTCAGTATGGCCGACGTGCAAAGAGTTGTCCCTAACGCAGCCGTAGCCACAGTTACCTAACCTAACCTACAATACCAATTTCCAAGTCCTTGTTTCGTGCAATATTTAATTTTAATACTCATGTTTGTTAAACTTCTTCACTTGTCTGAACATCACTGCCATCTCTCAGAATAATGAATGCTCTTTAAAAAAATGAAGATCACAGTGAGCATCTCTTATGTTGTTATTGAACAAGTAAGTATTCATATCTCGGAACATGTCAATTTTAGGACCAAAGTTTATTGGACTTTGTTTCTTTTTCTGATGGGTATTACCACCACTCAAAACAATGAATGCTTTTTAACACCCTGTGTAAGTTGTAAGATTTTATTCCCTAAACCTAATGCGTTGAGTTACCGCTAAGCCAGCTGTTACTTGTCCATGTCACTTTTCTAACGACAGTATACAAAGCGAAACCTGTTTTCAGGCGTACAATTCTTGTATTTATACTTGCCTATGTTGTCTTAAAGTCCCGCGCCGTGGCGTCGCGGTCTAAGGCATCCCGCCTAGAACTCGCGTTAAGGAATGCGCGCTGGTTCGAGTCCTCATGGGGGAAGAAATTTTCTCATGAAATTTCGGCCAGTGTATGGGACCGATGCCCACCCAGCATCGTGATGCACTTGGGGAGCTACGATAGGTAGCGAAATCCGGTTGCGAATACAGCTATAACAGCTGGGAGGATCATCGTGCTAACCACACGATACCTCCATTCTGGTTGGATGATCGTCCACCTCTGCTTCGACATGTGGGCATGAGGCAGCAGCCGGCTGGTCGGTCTAGGCCCTTCACGAGCTGTAGCGCCACTGATTATTATTATTATGTTGTCTTAAATTTCGACGATTTGATCTGAAATGTTTGCTATTTGCGACCATCGATAGTCGCTTCAAACAGTCGCTAAAGGGAGGGGGCAAGTCTTTGACGATAAAGATTTATTTTACATTGAATAACAATCAATAGCTCCTGTATTGCATTCAAAGGTTAAGTGTAATTAAAGAAGTATTCGTGTCTATCAAAGAGAGTGAAGCTCCAGCATCACTCCGAAAGCTCTGCAAGTGTTCGTGGGTTGAATGTGACTCAGTGTACTTTGCGCCATTGATGCAGCCACAATAAAGAATAAAAAGAGAAATAACAGCGGGTGCATTTCCGCTTTTCCGCTTCAGCTCATTGAAAAATGTCGCACTCATGTTGGCTGTCACATACAAGCCGCCACTGTTAAAGCGAACGTAAATAAGCGATCAGCCTATCGGTTTATCAGCTCTATAGTCCCGATCATAGACGCAATTAATTCCATATATTATACACACGAGTCCAATGCCCGGAGCCTGTCTGTTGTGTGCGACACGCCCGCAGTCTACTCCGCTGATGGAATTGAAATGGAATTTGGGATCGGTTATCCGACGGCCAGTCTTATTTTTCATGTTTATAGAGCAGATCCTATATTTCCTCCCGCAAAATTTACATTAAAACTTTATTAGAAACGACGTACATACATCAAGCAGGATATAAGCTAATCCAAACTCCATTTTAGATTACCGAATTTGCATTTGATGGCATGTACTACACAAAGTAATAGAATTATATACAAATTCATAGCGAAGTGAATTAATCAATCTCGTATAACTCAAGAGCTTAACACGTGAAGTAGAAATTAAATTTTTATAAATATAGATTTTATATTGAATCTCCTAACTTCGCTGCCATATTCCGTTCCACCTGGTTTCCATGCGAGATTTCAGGAGATATGGCGCTATTTTGTGACGGACTCAAAAGTATATAGGCCTATCCCTTGAAAGTTGTCAGTCTTCTTCTTCTACTCTATTTCACATTCTTGCTATTTCCCTTTCCGTTTCTCTTTCAACTGTCTTTTCTATTTCTTTCATCGTTTCCCCTTTCTTCGTACCCTTATTTTCATTTATCGTCTCGTACTTTTCTTACTTTCTCCTTCTTCTTCTTCTGTCATCTTCTAGACATCTTCCGTTCCTTTCCTTATAATTTTATTTTCTTTCTCTTCATTGTTTGAATTTACCTGCCTTTCACATTTATTTTCCTTCAATTTTCATTTTCATCTTACTCTTGTTCTTTACTTCTTTTTTTCCAATTATTTGTTTTTATTTCCTTCATTGATTGCTATTATTTCCTTCCCTTACATGTTTTTATACTCATTGTCTTTCTACTTATTTCTCTTCTCATTTGTTTCTTCTTAGTCATCTTTGTTTTATTTTGCGGTTATTTCTTTTAATTACATCTCTCATTTCCATTTATTTTCCTCCTTAGCTCTCTTTTCATTTTCCTTCACTACTTTGCTTTTATTTTCTACATTTTCTTAGTCTTTATTTCCATCTCTTCTTAGTCTTTATTTACACCTCTTCTTAGTCTTTATTCCACCCCTTCTTAGTCTTTATTTTCACCTCTTCTTAGTCTTTATTTTCACCTCTTCTTAGTCTTTATTCCACCCCTTCTTAGTCTTTATTTCCACCTCTTCTTAATCTTTATTTCCACCTCTTCTCAGTCTTTATTCCACCTCTTCTTAGTCTTTATTTTCACCTCTTCTTAGTCTTTATTTCCACCTCTTCTTAATCTTTATTTCCACCTCTTCTTAGTCTTTATTTCCACCTCTTCTTAGTCTTTATATTCACCTCTTCTTAGTCTTTATTCCACCCCTTCTTAGTCTTTATTTCCACCTCTTCTTAATCTTTATTTCCACCTCTTCTTAGTCTTTATTTCCACCTCTTCTCAGTCTTTATTCCACCTCTTCTTAGTCTTTATATTCACCTCTTCTCAGTCTTTATTCCACCCCTTCTTAGTCTTTATTTCCACCTCTTCTTAATCTTTATTTCCACCTCTTCTTAGTCTTTATTTTCACCTCTTCTTAGTCTTTATTTCCACCTCTTCTTAGTCTTTATTTTCACCTCTTCTTAGTCTTTATTTCCACCTCTTCTTAGTCTTTATTTTCACCTCTTCTTAGTCTTTATTTCCACCTCTTCTTAGTCTTTATTTCCACCTCTTCTTAGTCTTTATTTCCACCTCTTCTTAATCTTTATTTCCACCTCTTCTTAGTCTTTATTTTCACCTCTTCTTAGTCTTTATTTCCACCTCTTCTTAGTCTTTATATTCACCTCTTCTTAGTCTTTATATTCACCTCTTCTCAGTCTTTATTCCACCCCTTCTTAGTCTTTATTTCCACCTCTTCTTAATCTTTATTTCCACCTCTTCTCAGTCTTTATTCCACCTCTTCTTAGTCTTTATTTTCACCTCTTCTTAGTCTTTATTTCCACCTCTTCTTAATCTTTATTTCCACCTCTTCTTAGTCTTTATTTCCACCTCTTCTTAGTCTTTATATTCACCTCTTCTTAGTCTTTATTCCACCCCTTCTTAGTCTTTATTTCCACCTCTTCTTAATCTTTATTTCCACCTCTTCTTAGTCTTTATTTCCACCTCTTCTCAGTCTTTATTCCACCTCTTCTTAGTCTTTATTTCCACCTCTTCTTAATCTTTATTTTCACCTCTTCTTAGTCTTTATTCCACCCCTTCTTAGTCTTTATTTCCACCTCTTCTTAATCTTTATTTCCACCTCTTCTTAGTCTTTATTTCCACCTCTTCTCAGTCTTTATTCCACCTCTTCTTAGTCTTTATTTCCACCTCTTCTTAATCTTTATTTTCACCTCTTCTTAGTCTTTATTCCACCCCTTCTTAGTCTTTATTTCCACCTCTTCTTAGTCTTTATATTCACCTCTTCTTAGTCTTTATTCCACCCCTTCTTAGTCTTTATTTCCACCTCTTCTTAATCTTTATTTCCACCTCTTCTTAGTCTTTATTTCCACCTCTTCTCAGTCTTTATTCCACCTCTTCTTAGTCTTTATTTCCACCTCTTCTTAATCTTTATTTTCACCTCTTCTTAGTCTTTATTCCACCCCTTCTTAGTCTTTATTTCCACCTCTTCTTAATCTTTATTTTCACCTCTTCTTAGTCTTTATTTCCACCTCTTCTTAGTCTTTATTTTCACCTCTTCTTAGTCTTTATTCCACCCCTTCTTAGTCTTTATTTCCACCCCTTCTTAGTCTTTATTTTCACCTCTTCTTAGTCTTTATTCCACCCCTTCTTAGTCTTTATTTCCACCTCTTCTTAATCTTTATTTTCACCTCTTCTTAGTCTTTATTCCACCCCTTCTTAGTCTTTATATTCACCTCTTCTCAGTCTTTATTCCACCCCTTCTTAGTCTTTATTTCCACCTCTTCTTAATCTTTATTTCCACCTCTTCTTAGTCTTTATTTTCACCTCTTCTTAGTCTTTATTTCCACCTCTTCTTAGTCTTTATTTTCACCTCTTCTTAGTCTTTATTTCCACCTCTTCTCAGTCTTTATTCCACCTCTTCTCAGTCTTTATATTCACCTCTTCTCAGTCTTTATTCCACCCCTTCTTAGTCTTTATTTCCACCTCTTCTTAATCTTTATTTCCACCTCTTCTTAGTCTTTATTTTCACCTCTTCTTAGTCTTTATTTCCACCTCTTCTTAGTCTTTATTTTCACCTCTTCTTAGTCTTTATTTTCACCTCTTCTTAGTCTTTATTTTCACCTCTTCTTAGTCTTTATTTTCACCTCTCCTTAGTCTTTATTTCCACCTCTTCTTAGTCTTTATTTCCACCTCTTCTTAGTCTTTATTTGCACCTCTTCTTAGTCTTTATTCCACCCCTTCTTAGTCTTTATTTCCACCTCTTCTTAATCTTTATTTCCACCCCTTCTTAGTCTTTATTTCCACCTCTTCTTAATCTTTATTTTCACCTCTTCTTAGTCTTTATTTCCACCTCTTCTCAGTCTTTATTCCACCTCTTCTTAGTCTTTATATTCACCTCTTCTCAGTCTTTATTCCACCCCTTCTTAGTCTTTATTTCCACCTCTTCTTAATCTTTATTTCCACCTCTTCTTAGTCTTTATTTCCACCTCTTCTTAGTCTTTATTTCCACCTCTTCTTAGTCTTTATTTTCACCTCTTCTTAGTCTTTATTCCACCCCTTCTTAGTCTTTATTCCACCCCTTCTTAGTCTTTATTCCACCCCTTCTTAGTCTTTATTTCCACCTCTTCTCAGTCTTTATTCCACCTCTTCTTAGTCTTTATTTCCACCCCTTCTTAGTCTTTATTTCCACCTCTTCTTAATCTTTATTTCCACCTCTTCTTAGTCTTTATTTTCACCTCTTCTTAGTCTTTATTTCCACCTCTTCTTAGTCTTTATTTTCACCTCTTCTTAGTCTTTATTTCCACCTCTTCTCAGTCTTTATTCCACCTCTTCTTAGTCTTTATTTCCACCTCTTCTTAATCTTTATTTTCACCTCTTCTTAGTCTTTATTTTCACCTCTTCTTAGTCTTTATTTCCACCTCTTCTTAGTCTTTATTTTCACCTCTTCTTAGTCTTTATTTCCACCTCTTCTCAGTCTTTATTCCACCTCTTCTTAGTCTTTATTTCCACCTCTTCTTAATCTTTATTTTCACCTTTTCTTAGTCTTTATTCCACCCCTTCTTAGTCTTTATTTCCGCCTCTTCTTAATCTTTATTTCCACCTCTTCTTAGTCTTTATTTTCACCTCTTCTTAGTCTTTATTTCCACCTCTTCTTAGTCTTTATTTCCACCTCTTCTTAGTCTTTATTTTCACCTCTTCTTAGTCTTTATTCCACCCCTTCTTAGTCTTTATTCCACCCCTTCTTAGTCTTTATTCCACCCCTTCTTAGTCTTTATTTCCACCTCTTCTCAGTCTTTATTCCACCTCTTCTTAGTCTTTATTTCCACCTCTTCTTAATCTTTATTTTCACCTCTTCTTAGTCTTTATTCCACCCCTTCTTAGTCTTTATTTCCACCCCTTCTTAATCTTTATTTCCACCTCTTCTTAGTCTTTATTTTCACCTCTTCTTAGTCTTTATTTTCACCTCTCCTTAGTCTTTATTTCCACCTCTTCTTAGTCTTTATTTCCACCTCTTCTTAGTCTTTATTTGCACCTCTTCTTAGTCTTTATTCCACCCCTTCTTAGTCTTTATTTCCACCTCTTCTTAATCTTTATTTCCACCCCTTCTTAGTCTTTATTTCCACCTCTTCTTAATCTTTATTTTCACCTCTTCTTAGTCTTTATTTCCACCTCTTCTCAGTCTTTATTCCACCTCTTCTTAGTCTTTATATTCACCTCTTCTCAGTCTTTATTCCACCCCTTCTTAGTCTTTATTTTCACCTCTTCTTAGTCTTTATTTTCACCTCTTCTTAGTCTTTATTTCCACCTCTTCTTAGTCTTTATTTTCACCTCTTCTTAGTCTTTATTTCCACCTCTTCTTAATCTTTATTTTCACCTCTTCTTAGTCTTTATTCCACCCCTTCTTAGTCTTTATTTCCACCCCTTCTTAATCTTTATTTCCACCTCTTCTTAGTCTTTATTCCACCCCTTCTTAGTCTTTATTTCCACCTCTTCTTAATCTTTATTTTCACCTCTTCTTAGTCTTTATTTCCACCTCTTCTTAGTCTTTATTTTCACCTCTTCTTAGTCTTTATTCCACCCCTTCTTAGTCTTTATTTCCACCCCTTCTTAATCTTTATTTTCACCTCTTCTTAGTCTTTATTTCCACCTCTTCTTAATCTTTATTTTCACCTCTTCTTAGTCTTTATTTCCACCTCTTCTTAGTCTTTATTTTCACCTCTTCTTAGTCTTTATTCCACCCCTTCTTAGTCTTTATTTCCACCTCTTCTTAATCTTTATTTTCACCTCTTCTTAGTCTTTATTTCCACCTCTTCTTAGTCTTTATTTTCACCTCTTCTTAGTCTTTATTCCACCCCTTCTTAGTCTTTATTTCCACCCCTTCTTAATCTTTATTTTCACCTCTTCTTAGTCTTTATTCCACCCCTTCTTAGTCTTTATTTCCACCCCTTCTTAATCTTTATTTCCACCTCTTCTTAGTCTTTATTCCACCCCTTCTTAGTCTTTATTTCCACCTCTTCTTAATCTTTATTTTCACCGCTTCTTAGTCTTTATTTCCACCTCTTCTTAGTCTTTATTTCCACCTCTTCTTAGTCTTTATTTTCACCTCTTCTTAGTCTTTATTCCACCCCTTCTTAGTCTTTATTTCCACCTCTTCTTAATCTTTATTTTCACCTCTTCTTAGTCTTTATTTCCACCTCTTCTTAGTCTTTATTTTCACCTCTTCTTAGTCTTTATTCCACCCCTTCTTAGTCTTTATTTCCACCCCTTCTTAATCTTTATTTTCACCTCTTCTTAGTCTTTATTCCACCCCTTCTTAGTCTTTATTTCCACCCCTTCTTAATCTTTATTTCCACCTCTTCTTAGTCTTTATTCCACCCCTTCTTAGTCTTTATTTCCACCTCTTCTTAATCTTTATTTTCACCTCTTCTTAGTCTTTATTTTCACCTCTTCTTAATCTTTATTTTCACCGCTTCTTAGTCTTTATTTTCACCTCTTCTTAGTCTTTATTTTCACCTCTTCTTAGTCTTTATTCCACCCCTTCTTAGTCTTTATTTCCACCCCTTCTTAATCTTTATTTGCACCTCTTCTTAATCTTTATTTCCACCTCTTCTTAGTCTTTATTCCACCCCTTCTTAGTCTTTATTTCCACCCCTTCTTAATCTTTATTCCACCCCTTCTTAGTCTTTATTCCACCCCTTCTTAGTCTTTATTTCCACCTCTTCTTAATCTTTATTTCCACCTCTTCTTAGTCTTTATTTCCACCTCTTCTTAATCTTTATTTTCACCTCTTCTTAGTCTTTATTTTCACCTCTTCTTAGTCTTTATTCCACCCCTTCTTAGTCTTTATTTCCACCTCTTCTTAATCTTTATTTCCACCTCTTCTTAATCTTTATTTTCACCTCTTCTTAGTCTTTATTTCCACCTCTTCTTAGTCTTTATTTCCACCTCTTCTTAATCTTTATTTTCACCTCTTCTTAGTCTTTATTTCCACCTCTTCTTAATCTTTATTTTCACCTCTTCTTAGTCTTTATTTCCACCCCTTCTTAATCTTTATTTTCACCTCTTCTTAGTCTTTATTCCACCCCTTCTTAGTCTTTATTTTCACCTCTTCTTAGTCTTTATTTCCACCTCTTCTTAGTCTTTATTTCCACCTCTTCTTAATCTTTATTTTCACCTCTTCTTAGTCTTTATTCCACCCCTTCTTAGTCTTTATTTCCACCTCTTCTTAGTCTTTATTTTCACCTCTTCTTAGTCTTTATTTCCACCTCTTCTTAGTCTTTATTTTCACCTCTTCTTAGTCTTTATTTTCACCTCTTCTTAGTCTTTATTTCCACCTCTTCTTAGTCTTTATTTCCACCTCTTCTTAGTCTTTATTTCCACCTCCTTTGTTTTTTCTTTCCCATTTATGCTCATGGCTGAATTACAGGTTAGTTCTCTCCTCTACGCGTGATTAGCTTTTTACTGGAATTGGTTCACTGTGCTGGGCATAATCTATTAAAGATAGGCAAGATCGCCACGCGAATTATACAGTACGATGTCTGGATGTCAAACTTGAAAACATAAACGACGAGAAAGTATAGAAAAAATGTCAGCAAGAAAATGAAGCAGTTCTGTTCTGGACCAACAAAAACAAAACGTAAAGAAGCGAGTAACAAAACTCGCAGATATTGAATCAAAAATAGAAATTGCATTTATCACAGCAAGGACCGCGCTGGAGTGAAAGGTGCGCTTTGTGTTGTGACGGGCTTTGACATAAACGTCACTCAAATCAAGCGAATGCTTCCGAGCGTTTCCTGCGTCTCTTTGTAATCCTAACATTGAAATAGAATACAGTCAGTCACGTCTACTCTCAAGCGATTGAATATTTCTAATACGAATTCATGAAACACATACAGAATAATGCAAAACCATCTTCAGTGCACTCCGTCGGTGGTGCACGTCCCTCAGTCTGTACATCGATAACGGAACAGAACCCCGAGGACACAAGCTGCAAGCGGTGTATGAGTTGCATTTAATGACGCTTTGAACTGCAGCTGTTTAATCTGTATACGCATGCAAATATACGCCTACATGCGGTTGTGTATGTATGGACAGGTGTACGTAGAAAATGTATCAAACAATGTACTTACAGTTGTCCGTGCACGAATGCACTTGAAATTCTGTGTTCAACAAACGAAAGTAACCTACTAGCATTTAGACTGTGTGTTCACGAAACGGAAGTGCTTGCAATTGGGTTCACGAAAATAAGTACTAACATTAATGTGTTCATGAAAGTAGGGTCTGCTAGCAATTATGTGTTTAAGAAAGTACTGACAATCACGTGTTTACGAAAGTACTGACAATTACGTATTTACCAAAGTACTGACAATTACGTGTTTACGAAAGTACTGACAATTACGTATTTACCAAAGTACTGACAATTACGTGTTTACCAAAGTACTGACAATTACGTATTTACCAAAGTACTGACAATTACGTGTTTACCAAAGTACTGACAATTACGTGTTTACGAAAGTACTGACAATTACGTCTTTACCAAAGTACTGACAATTACGTGTTTACCAAAGTACTGACAATTACGTGTTTACCAAAGTACTGACAATTACGTGTTTACGAAAGTACTGACAATTATGTCTTTACCAAAGTACTGACAATTACGTGTTTACGAAAGTACTGACAATTACGTCTTTACCAAAGTACTGACAATTACGTGTTTACGAAAGTACTGACAATTACGTGTTTACGAAAGTACTGACAATTACGTGTTTACGAAAGTACTGACAATTACGTGTTTACGAAAGTACTGACAATTACGTGTTTGCGAAAGTACAGACAATTACGTGTTTACGAATGTACTGACAATTATGTGTTTACGAAAGTACTGACAATAACGTGTTTACGAATGTGCTGACAATTACGTGTTTACGAAAGTACTGACAATTACGTGTTTACGAAAGTACTGACAATTATGTGTTTACGAAAGTACTGACAATTACGTGTTTGCGAAAGTACAGACAATTACGTGTTTACGAATGTACTGACAATTATGTGTTTACGAAAGTACTGACAATTACGTGTTTACGAATGTGCTGACAATTACGTGTTTACGAAAGTACTGACAATTACGTGTTTACGAAAGTACTGACAATTATGTGTTTACGAAAGTACTGACAATTACGTGTTTACGAATGTACTGAAAATTACGTGTTTACGAAAGTACTGACAATTACGTGTTTACGAATGTACTGACAATTACGTGTTTGCGAAAGTACAGACAATTACGTGTTTACGAATGTACTGACAATTATGTGTTTACGAAAGTACTGACAATAACGTGTTTACGAATGTGCTGACAATTACGTGTTTACGAAAGTACTGACAATTACGTGTTTACGAAAGTACTGACAATTATGTGTTTACGAAAGTACTGACAATTACGTGTTTGCGAAAGTACAGACAATTACGTGTTTACGAATGTACTGACAATTATGTGTTTACGAAAGTACTGACAATTACGTGTTTACGAATGTGCTGACAATTACGTGTTTACGAAAGTACTGACAATTACGTGTTTACGAAAGTACTGACAATTATGTGTTTACGAAAGTACTGACAATTACGTGTTTACGAATGTACTGAAAATTACGTGTTTACGAAAGTACTGACAATTACGTGTTTACGAATGTACTGACAATTATGTGTTTACGAAAGTACTGACAATTACGTGTTTACGAATGTACTGACATTTACGTGTTTACGAAAGTACTGACAATTACGTGTTTACGAAAGTACTGACAATTATGCGTTTACGAAAGTACTGACAATTACGTGTTTACGAAAGTACTGACAATTATGTGTTTACGAAAGTACTGACAATTACGTGTTTACGAATGTACTGAAAATTACGTGTTTACGAAAGTACTGACAATTATGTGTTTACGAAAGTACTGACAATTACGTGTTTACGAAAGTACTGACAATTACGTGTTTACGAAAGTACTGACAATTATGCGTTTACGAAAGTACTGACAATTACGTGTTTACGAAAGTACTGACAATTATGTGTTTACGAAAGTACTGACATTTACGTGTTTACGAAAGTACTGACAATTACGTGTTTACGAAAGTACTGACAATTATGTGTTTACGAAAGTACTGACAATTACGTGTTTACGAAAGTACTGACAATTATGCGTTTACGAAAGTACTGACAATTACGTGTTTACGAAAGTACTGACAATTATGTGTTTACGAAAGTACTGACAATTACGTGTTTACGAAAGTACTGACAATTACGTGTTTACGAATGTACTGACAATTACGTGTTTACGAAAGTACTGACAATTACGTGTTTACGAAAGTACTGACAATTATTTGTTTACGAAAGTACTGACAATTACGTGTTTACGAATGTACTGAAAATTACGTGTTTACGAAAGTACTGACAATTACGTGTTTACGAATGTACTGACAATTACGTGTTTACGAAAGTACTGACAATTATGTGTTTACGAATGTACTGACAATTACGTGTTTACGAATGTACTGACAATTACGTGTTTACGAAAGTACTGACAATTATGTGTTTACGAATGTACTGACAATTACGTGTTTACGAAAGTACTGACAATTACGTGTTTACGAAAGTACTGACAATTATGTGTTTACGAATGTACTGACAATTACGTGTTT